>NC_052109.1:1942628-2025466 GCF_012273895.1 Zerene cesonia
CTAAAGCAAAGTATCGGTTTCAGAGATGACATCGATGCAGACGGTGTGCGACATCGTGCAGTGGGCGCGGCTCATGTGCGCCGACCGGCGGCTCAAGGACTGGCTCGGCGGCGCCGGCGCCGCCTTCTGGCGCCCGCTGCTCGCGCTGCTGTGCCAGCCGCGCTCGCACGACACGTGCGTCACGTGAATATCCCTTACTATATACGATATATTGTTTAGATATAATTGCAAAATGTTTAAGTAGGATTTTATTCAAATTTGGAAATTTGCCACTCTACAACTGAATTAAGACATTAATACGTGATTAAATGTGGATTATCACAGGATATCCCTACTTCCTATCCTACGTAGGGATATTCTGTGAAGGATATCCCTACAGGATATCCTTCTTTACTAGCTAAACTATACTATACTACATGTGATATTGTTTAGCAGATTAAAGCCATTATATTAAGGTTCAGGTGAAGAAACTTTGAACTATTAAAAACCTTCAGTATTTTATTGTTTTGGTAAAATCATGACAATCTTTTAGCTTAACGTGACTTGGAAATTGTTCTTTTAGCTCATGGCGTGAGATGGACTTGTACGCTCAGCTAGAAGAGAACACAATCAGACTCTTCTCAGAGCTGACGGTGTGCCACGCTGCCAATCAGAAACTATTTGCGTCAACGCTGCACAACATTTTGGAGTCGATGCAATACACGGGTAAGTCAAATTTGAAAAACGGTTCTATCTTCTAATGTAGCAATTTTTAAGGTACGTGGCTGTAGTCCCGTAATAAAGAATGATTTGAAATTTCGTTAAAGAAGCTATTATGACGTAATATATTACGTAGTATGATGTAATGAAGAACAAAGAAAGAAAGAAGAACTGCAAAGTATATTGAATCAACAATTTTTTTTTTTCATAAGCAACCACAAATAAGCTTTTGTAAGGTACAAATATACGAAGTGTCCATAGAATAATAAAAATATTCAACACATATTTTATGAACTGTCATTAAGCGTTTTGCTATTACACTATGCGCAGGCCCAGAGGGCATATCCGGGTTCACGCGGTCGCTGATCCTGCGGCTGGTGCTGTCGGGCGAGCGCGCGACGGTGGCGCTGCGGTGGGCGGGCGCGGCGGCGGGCGCGCCCCCCGCGCCGCCCGCGCCCGCGCCCCCCGCGCCCGCGCACCCGGCGGCGCGCGCGCACGCGCTGCTCACGTTGCCGCTGCACACCACCGTGCGGACGCTGCTCGCGGAGCACAGGCCGCCATGTGAGTACACCGTTCACCTTTCATTATTGTATTTTTTCAAACGGTTCATTCTAGAGTTATTGTATATGAAAATGGTGACAGATCCTATTTTATTGAAGGAAAAAGTTTATATACTTGGATTCGTTTCCGATAATTTTTTATTTTATATTTTAAGTGCGTAATGAGTAACGATTTATGTCATTTCATATTATAAATAAATTTCCTCAGTGCCACTAATGGAAGACAGTTCGAAGCTGAGCGCGGGCAACCCGTCCACGTCGAGCTGCGCGTCGGTGCTGCGCAGCGCTTCCGACACGGCGATCATGACGGTGGCGGAAGCGTGGGAGTTGTCGCTGGCCGCCGCCTCCGCCTCCAAGGACAAGCGCGTCAAGGACGTGAAGAATACCACGCTCAAGCAGCAGGGCAGCAAGAAACGCCAGACCAAGGCGAACGCTGATCCCAACGTGCTTGCTGTTACGGACGGTGAGTACTACTTTAAACGCGCTACTGTATAACGCCCTAAAGCGCGAAGAAATATTTTGTAATATTTATCTTGATTTATGGCCTTTTCAACACATTGCAGAGTTATTAGAGTCATCTATTCGGGTGCAAGTAAGCGGCATCGAGGGTTACATACCGGCTAGCACTACGCTGGCGCAGCTTTGCGCCGCCGTGCCGCACGAGTTCGGTCCGCACCTCACGCTTACGCTGCACCTGAACACTTCCGGTGGTGAGTCAAACTTGCTAAAATTAAGGAGAATCACTACTTTGTATATAGTTGTTTTTCTTAGAAAGGCATTGTCAAGAAAACATATTTTGTTTGAATAAGTTTTACTGTTACTGCAATAATGGTTGTGTTGAATAAATCGCTTTCTCTGTCCCTATGTATGCTTAAATGTTTAAAGCTACGCATCGCATTTTAATGTTTTTTTTTTAAATAGATAGAGTGATTCAAGAAGAAAATATATATTATAATCATCATCATCATCATCAGCCCATATATGTTCTCTCTGCTGGGATACGGGACTCCTATGAGGGTTCGGGCTATAGTCGGCAGGCTATGTCGTCGAACTTTTGATTCTTGGACATGCCGGTTTCCTCACGATGTTTTCACATGTGCAGATAAATTGAAAAATCTGAGCTCCAACCACTGAGCACTTTAGTATAATAACGTCTATTAAACATCTATTACACTACTCCGAATGTAGCGCGTGCGAGGTTGCGACAAAAGCCAGTTACAGAATTATTTTATTTCTGCAGGCTTTACATAAGAGAATTCTGTCTCATTTATAATTTTAGGTTACGACTTAAATTTAACAAATATTAATCGACAGAAACATGGACAGGTCCAATGTGGGATGGAGGGGGGACGAGCACTGACGCAGCTAGCACGAGTACCGCCAATACCACCACGAGCAGCACTACAGGGAACCCCACATCTAGCACATCAGGCAACGTTTCGGGCAGTAGCGGGACGACGTCTCCCGGCGCGGGCAGCAGTACCGGGTCGGGCAGTGGGGCAGTGTTGAGAGAATTTGGAGCGTGCGGCGGGCTGGCGCTGGTGGCCGCGCGACTGCCGCGCCCACACGCTGCGCCCGCGCCGCCGCCCACGCACCACCATCATGCGCACGAACTGGACTGGGTCAAACTGGACGATTCTACTTATGAGGTGAGTGCGATGAAAAACGTATGCCAATGCAAACACAAACAACTCTGTTTTTTGTCCACTATGTACTTGATAGAATATTTTTTAAACATTAACTTTCTTTATAACATTTATTGTTTGATGTAAAAACGTTGATGATTTATTTTTGTTTTGTATATTTTTAATTTACTTTTTGTATATTCCAGGAAGTAGTAGAGTTAGGTGTCACGTCTGCCGCAAACGCGGGAAGTGGCGGCGGAAGTGGAGGGACCGCAGAGGAGAGTGGTGCATGCGCAGGAGTGCCTGCGCACGCGCTGGTCGCGCTGGCGCTGCTGCTGAAGCTGCCAGGATACGCGCACGCGTTGCTCGAAGAGGGCGAGCGGGCCGTGCACCTGTTGCGTCTGCTGCTCGGCGTCGCGCACGACGAAGATGGCCGTGAGTTCATATTAGAGAACAAAATATAAAAAATGCATTTGCTGTGTTGTAATGTAATAGCTGTATTAATTTGTATTTATATCAATACTCTTTTTCCGTCTGTCCATGTAAACGTTATAATTGACTTGTTCACGTTCGCAGGCAGCATAGTGGTGAGCGGCAGCAGCGGCGGCAGCGGCGGCGGCACGTGGTCGCTGGGCACGCTGCCGTTCCGCGTGGTGGCGCGGCTGCTGGAGCGCGGCGCGCGCGACGACGCGGCGCTCGCGCTGCGCCGCGCGCTGCTGCGCCTGGGCGCCGTGCGGCTCGTGCTCGCCTGCCTCGCCGTCTTCACGCACCACCGCCCCGCCTCGGTACGGCACCTGCGCCTGCGCCACGCGCCACGCGCCACGCGCCACGCACACATTGCACATGCAGTACACGACACATAGACATATACTGCGCACACTACTCATATTAACTACACACGTGACATACAATACACGAGCAACACGAGTTACCAACATTAAAATCGACTTCCCCTCAGCTCTACTCTATTATAGGCGTACAGCTCTATATCAGTGGTTTGAGATATCGGTATTATAATTATATTACACTTTAACAGAACAATCAGACTTCGAATGGTGGCGGCAAAGAAGACAAGGCTCAATTATACTGGGCCAAGGGAACGGGCTTCGGTACCGGTTCCACGCAGCAGTCGTGGAACGTGGAGCAAGCGCTCGTGAGGCAACGCATAGAGGAGGAGCACGTCACCGTGCTTTTGCAGGTATTGCGTTGTTTTGAATAATAAATATTATTTTCAAAATATAGTCAAAAATGTGTTTTAAGAAAACCCCCATTTATTACTCTTGATTCTAATTTATTGATATCTCAAATATTTTTTGCAGTGTGAATGTTGTAAATAATAAGTGTTGCTTTGTATTTCAGGTATTAGCTTCATATATGAACCCGGGTGAGAAATGGCCGCCCGAAGAAGGCTCGCAGGAGGCGCAAGAGATTGAAGACACGGAAGAGGGTGACACACAGCACCTTCCGCCTGAGTTCATCGACCTCGTCGCCAACAGCTCGCTCGTACCTGCCGTCTGCTCCTACCTCAGAAATGACTCTGGTATGATATAAGGCGTATTTGATCATCTGGTTTTTAGAAATTAAAAACTTATTAACGGATTTTAAACGCCATTTATTCAATATATTAGCGTGGTCACGCTCGCTGTAAAGTGTTCGAAACGTCGGGTTAATAATATAATTATTAAATCGCGTTTAAAATCCGTTAAAAAGTTTTTAATTTCTAAATGTATAATACTCGCGTAAAATCAAACACAAGAAAATACTATCTGGTTTTTATTTTAATTATTTAATTAAAAAAGTTTGCATTTTTTTTCATACAGTCAATCTTATCTTTCTTTACTATACATTATTCTATCTATAACATAGTATATTTGCACCAGTGTTGGACATGTCGCGCCACATCCCGCTGTACGTGTGCGTGCTGCGCGTGGCGCGCGCGGTGGCGGCGCTGCGCTGCCGGCGGCTGGCGCGCGCGCTGCGCCCGCTGCCCGCGCTGCTCGCCAGCATGAGCCGCACCACCAACTCGTATGCCACCAAGCTCAGGTACCGTGCTTAGCGTGCTTCGAGTCTGCACCCTACATGATGCATCATCGATATGAGTATTTTATTAATCGATTATAGGTGATACAAGGGAAAAGGGAGTTCCATTGATTTCTTTGATACTGTAAATGTCACAAACGAGACAATGGTATGAAGAGCGATATTTATAAAGTCTCGTAAGACACATATATTCGTTTCTTAATATTTCCAGAAGTCGAAGAACTCAAATGGCAGGATGGCATACGATGAAGTTTTGACAGCTGATAAATTTTTTTAATTTACAAAAAAGGCCATTCACTTTAATCTGCAAAAACTAGCAGTTACAAATTTTATCTAAATACAATTTAACTGTTTGTTACAGGATGAGCAAAAAGAATATATTCGGAAAAATGACGTATAGCCAAAGATTTAGTACATCAAGTAATTCAGAATTATCTGAAGAGGATGAAGGACTTGCAACCCTTATTGCTGACATTCAGGTACACTATTTTACTATTTATTTAAACAAAAATTATGTTTATTCATACATAATATTAAACATTTTACATTTCGAGTGTAAACTACAAATTTAAGTCTGTACATAAGTTATTGAATAGATCATCACGCAAAATGTTCTATAATTATCAATGTATGTTAAATCGTTTCATTTCAGTTGCTTTACAGTATTTATAGTATCTGTCAGTATATGAAAAATTTAGTGTTATAAATACACATTAAAGATAAATGAACAACAAATAATAATAATATCGCGTGGCGCAGGCGACCTCGGCGCTGATGTGCCGCTCGGAGGGCGAGGCGGAGAGCGTGGGCGTGGCGCGCTCCGTGCGCGGCGCCGGCCGCGAGGCGCGCTACATCGAGCTCATGCGCACCATGCAGTTCGGTGAGACTACACTCCTCGTATATATACTCGCCCCTTATTTTTGACAAGTTCGATGTTGTATTATACTAATATTAAATCTATTTCCAAATCTTAATAAAAAGTTGAAATTAGTTTTTAATTTGGATATTTTGGTTAAGTGTTGCGCATTCCATATCTTTTAGAAACCAGTTTATCACGTCTTTCTAAAAAATTTTTTACTTGGAATAAATGTATAAATTTTTTCAATTGAATGAGTTAAGTCACTAAATGGTTTAACATAATAGTTATTAATGATATGTATACTGCGACAGAAACGTTCGAGATGATAACGGAGGACGGCGAGGGCGGGTTCCGCTTCTCGGTGCCGTACCACTTCGAGGCGACGGTGCGCGCGGCGGGCGAGCGCACGCACCCGGCGCGCATGAAGCGGCTCGCGCAGGAGGCCGCCACGCTCGCCACCAGCCTGCCGCTCTCCTACTCCTCCAGTGTGTTCGTGCGCACCGACACCGACCGCCTCGACGTCATGAAGGTGACACCCCCCACCCCCCCGACTCCCCCACACTTCCCCATGCGCACGCACTCCTACATACACCCTAACAAACAATTGTTTATTCAGAAGAAACATACATACATCAACATTTTTGAATTAAATCTGCTTACTACATCTTAAGTTTATTATTGCTCACAGTATATTACAGATAATCACCTTTGTTTGCAACTTTCCACTTGGATTTGACCTATTATCAAAGTAGCCAGTTTTAACACTGCCTACGAAAACTATTTGGAAACTTACTGTGCCATAACCATGTAAAATACGCGTTCTGCCTTAAGAGTAAACTAAGCATGCTCTGTTTGCGTTCCACAACTAACGCACGCAACAACCGTAGGTGCTGATCACTGGCCCGTCGGACACGCCGTACGCGAACGGGTGCTTCGTGCTGGACGTGTACTTCCCGGCGGAGTACCCCGCGGTGCCGATGCTGATCAACCTGGAGACCACGGGCCGCCACTCGGTGCGCTTCAACCCCAACCTGTACAACGACGGCAAGGTGTGCCTCTCGGTGCTCAACACGTGGCACGGCCGCCCCGAGGAGAAGTGGAACGCGCACACCTCCAGCTTCCTACAGGTACAATAATATGAAACATTTCGTTTTATTCTTATAGAAGTTCACTTTTCAGATGATTTTACATTGGCCAACTCGGCATAGTTTACTAAACCATGCTATTTTATATATTTTTTTATGTCATAACGGGCCACTGATCTAGTGGTTCGCCTGATAGTAAGCGATCACCACCACCTATGAACATTCCCAGAGGTAGTACGTCTGCGACTGCGCTGCTTGCTTTTAAGGAATAAGGGATAAGGACGAGCATGCATAACTGGAAAGTAGGAGTGGATAGGGAAGGGTGAGAAAAAGAAACGGACCTCCGGCTCCCCCACTCAAATATGAAACACAGTAGCATGCTGCTTTTTCACGCCAGTTTTCTATAGGGGTGTGCTACTTCCTCAGTGCAAACTGGTCCAATTCATGCCGAAGCTAGCTCGTCTTCCACATATAATGTTATGCGCTTTCTATTTATTCTTCGAATATTATCGAAGCATTTGTATGAACATGTTCGTCCTGCAGGTGCTGGTGTCGATCCAGTCGCTGATCCTGGTGCCGGAGCCGTACTTCAACGAGCCGGGCTACGAGCGCAGCCGCGGCACGCACGTGGGCAACAGCGCCTCGCTCGAGTACAACTCCAACATCTACCAGGCGTGCGTGCGCTGGGCCATGCTCGACCATCTGCGCTCGCCCGAGCCCTGCTTCAAGGAGGTGCGTTTGTTCGCTTTATATTGTGTTCATGGCAGTCGGCCTGAACGACGGTCATTTGTTTACTCGATAAATACTACTTATTGATAAGTACTTTCGTTTTTTTTAATCTAGTGGATAAGGAAAATGCAGTGTAATAATATTGTATATTTATCATTTATGATGAGTGTGTAGATTAATTATTTTCATATGATAGATCCGAATAGGAACGAATTCGTAGTGTATGTATATTACTTTTATTTTTTGGCTCGAAGGACCAAAATACGTCACAACATAAATTATATTTTAAGAATCTTTTTATAAAATTTGTTATTTATTCGTTCGCAGGTGATCCAAACACACTTTTGGATAAAGCGCAATGAGATAATGCAGACGGTGGCCAACTGGATCACGGAGTTGGAGGGGCAGACGGGCGACGAGCGCACGCAGCGCACCATACACCTCAACCTGATGGCGCTCAAGGTGAATATTAATATTAAAACTATTTTAGAAGGCTAGGCTCCGGGAGTTATGTTAGATAAATCTAACTTTTGGGTCCGAGTTGGACCTTTTACTGGTATTTCTAAACATTAATGCGTGATGGGGCATAAATTGCGAATTTTAATTATCTATGCTGAAATTAATATCTCTTGTAACACATTTATTTCTGGTATTTGACACTCTTTTAATTTAGCCTCCAACCTAAACATAATCCATTGTATATATAAAAAAAATACCAAGTTTCTTTATTATATATTTGAGAGTGTAAGAAAAGCGTGGTATTGTAGAGTACAAAGTATAGTATAGAGTGTATGAATGTAATGCGCGTGTTGCGTCCGCAGCGGCACTACGTGAAGCTGCAGGAGGAGCTGGCGAAGCTGCCGGTGCCGGCGGGGCTGGAGGAGCTGGACGAGCCGTTCACGCTGCCCGCCGCGCCGCCCGCCGCGCCGCGCGACCCCCGCGACCCGCGTGACCCGCGCGACCGCTCCGCCGCCGACATCGACCACGACATGGAGAAGATCGTGTCGCACGTGCTCGACTGAGCCTCCCCCCCCTCCCCCCCTCCTCCCTCTCTGCCCGTTCGTAAAATGTTTATTTGTAGCAAATTCGTTTGTAGTACGTTTTTATTTAGGCGACTTAACTTAGCGTTTAGCGAGCTCCGTTTAGTTTAACGTGTATTGTGATATTATAACGGGCTCCGGCGGCCCGGTAAGTTATTTTAGGGCGCGCGGCCGCATCGCGCGGCACGCGGCGCGGCACGCGGGCGCGGCGGCCGCAGTCGACGCTTCTCGACTTGTCGGCGTGTGACGCGTGCGCGAGGGCCGTTTCGGGAAAAGCATTCATAGTAAATTTTATAGACTCGTGTGTATGGTAGATTCGTAAAATTCCATAAAACGTGCAATTCTGCATCTTTTATTATTTCTGTTGATACGAAGTACTATTGTATTAGTTGTAACTCTAAATGAATGTTTTACGATTTGTAAAAATGTGATGCGTGGTGTAACAGTGCATAAGGAGGTTCGACTGTATATATTTAGAGTTTATTTTACAATACCTCATGTCGTGTGTACATATCCAGTGTCCGGCGGTATTCAGTATTCACTCTGACGATGCTGGATGTTCGGTCGAATAACTATGTATTATATAGACATGTTAAATTATAATTTGATGTATATAATAAAACTTATTGCGTTTTAACTTTTGTATTTAAGATCATATTATTATTGTACTATAAAGAAATTCTGTATGGAGTGAAGCTTTTGGGAACTAATCAGAACTAATAAATTGTGTATGGGCCCAGCCGTATAGTTTTATTTAGCGACAATAATCAACATCGTTTGAACCACTTGACATTGGCAGACATATTTTGGACTTAACGGCATAAATTTCTAGAAGCTACTTGCGATCTTGTATATCGTTTATTTATATTTAACTGTGACGGCTATGTTAAGCGTCCAAAGTGAAATGTCGCTATGCTCTAGCATTTTGTAAGCGAAAAATGTATTTTGCACATGTCTGTGGTAGTTCTGATCGCACGTGATGTCTCCGTGTAGTGCTGTTGGATCTCTTGTTTTGGAGTTTGAATGTTGTTTTCGTTACATAACATTTTTGATGAATCGAGCTCAAGTTTGTATTTGTGTATGAAGCAGATGCATAACTATTGTTTTTAGCTGCGTTTATGTTTTGAGTGTAATGAAAATACTGAATAATAATATTTTTCTTATATAAAAGCTTGTGAGCATTTGGTACATTTTAACCAAGTCTATTGCTTTACATACTATTGTATTCTTGATGTTGTAACGTAAAATATACAAGACGTAGAATAGAGTCCAAAGTGGAGATGACGTCACAGGTCGGGATGCACAGACGACGCACAGGATAGGTGTATATAGCGAGCTGCGATGTACTCGGTCTGCCAGCCGGACGTAGGCGGTTTACTTGTTATATTGATTGTGAAATTCAGGATGTAAATAAAAATTTATGTTACTGCATATATTGTTTTATTTGAAAATATTACACACTTTGTTAAACCGAACAACATTATATTTATATATAGCTAGAGAATGATATACTACTAGAACCGTATATAAACATTTGAAATATTAGAACATTGTCTTAGGTTGGTTCATTGATATCTAAAAAAGCCCAAGATGCACATACGTTTCTAATTTTCACTTAGGAATGAGCGCAACGTTCAAATTGTGCGCTCATTTCCAACAGTCTCGTGTCACTCTAGGCGCAACTTTTTAAAAATAACATATTCGCGTTTGGTTGAATTTGAAAAACTATATGCTTTATTATATTAAAGCGTAACAATGTCCTGGGTATACTCGGTGAGTGTTTAGCGTTACTAGAGCGTTAGTTTTTACATGAGATTGCATCTTGAGTTTTTTTATATCTTAATGAGTTGGTTTGCTGATCAGCTAAGCCTAAAATTGCGAAACACAACCTAGGTTCTAAAAAAAATAATATTTCTAATGGACTATAAGCTACAACTTTTGAAGACTAGTTAAAAACTACTGTAAATATATTATTTTGCCTTCATATGGCTACATTTCGATATATTAAACCAGCCGTAAGACATACTAATTCATATATTATGTAAAAGTAAAGTAAAAAAAGTGTTAGTTAAGACACTAAATTTAATGGCTAAACTGTTGAACGGATTTGAATGATTTTTGATATGTTGTATTTGTCTTCTTTTGTATTAGGATCAAAACTGATAACAAATAAAAATTAAAAAAGTACAAAATGAGAAAAAAAAATTAAAATTAGAGAAATGTTTAAAACTACTTATCCATACCATTACTTTCTAAATATGACTACCATATTAAACCTTACGATTAATTCTATGCAGTTTCTAATAATAATCACTAAAAGGCTGCCGCAACGTACCCACAGGGTCAAGTTGCCCCGCCGTTACACACGACTCGCAGCAATACCTAGGAAATAAGATATTCTTATACAGATCGTGTACAACTGATACAATTTTAATGTCTTTTGCATTAGAAAACCATGTTTTTGTTCCTTCACATTAATTATTACAATCTAAGACTCATGATGAGCCTTAAAATTATGAGTCTTAAATTCAATTCGGCCAATAGTTAAATTTTTGCGTGATCCTAGATTTGCTAGCACAAACATACAGACAAAAGTAACATTTTTTCGGACTCGTGCTCTATACCTGATTTTTACCCCCCCTCTCCTCCCAATAGTTTTTTTACTTGTTTATTATATGTATATAGAATATATATATCGGTTATTAGATATTAATGATTAATATCGTATATTTTGGTGACAAAAAATTTGAAAAAAAATCTAAATTTTGTTTTATTTCACTTTTTACATCCCTCTGTTCATTGTGAATACTTACAATAATTTATTTAAGAGTAGGTTGATTTAAATAACTTACGTTGAATAAAATTTGTGATTACAAAATTTACTTCTCACAACAAGACTGCAGTCTGAAAAATAAGGGTTGTCGACACACTCCGATGGTATATGTAGACCTAAAATAAAACATCGGCATTGTTGAACGAGAGCAGGAAAATTAGGTTATAGCTTAAAAGAGAAGATTATTCAGATTTTTTTTCTTATAAGAGTGTAGTGAATTTCATAATACATGATGTTCTTAATGTATTAGGTATCTCTGCTACGCTGGTAGTTAAACTTAGAATTTTACAAACGAGTCAAATTATTAGGAATTTTTTCAACTTATGATAAATGAAGATAATTACCATTATAAGGGCTGCAATAAATAATAGAGATTAATGCACAAAAAAGTATAGCCACTGAAACTGTAAGTTGCATATTGCTTATCCGTCTATGTACAAAACACTGGTTACACTTAGACAGTCAGTCACATACTACTACCGGCTTCGTTATTATCAAGTGGATAACCGGAGAAAGATCTGCATTCGGTGTCAAATGCGAAAACATAATGACACTAACGTATGATAAGTTCTTAGAACTGAGAACGACCCAAATATAATTTCAATATATAAGTCACGATATATGTTTCGTGAGACAAATAAAATATAATAATAATCGGAATTTGCATTACGTTTATATTAGTGTTTTAAAGATAGACTAAAAAACTATGTTGACTTTATTTGTCTAACGCTGGATGAGGATTTGTGAGAGCCTTACCTTCAACAGAGTACAGAGCTTACATGAAATGGGTAGGTAATAGTAATTTATCAATGCATTGTAACTATCGTTATTAAAATAATTAATCATTACACCTTAGTACCTATTACTAGTACCTAGCATATTAAATCATCTAGGCTAATAATACTAGCATATTAGTATACCTAGTACTACTACATGAGTTAATAACTCGCTTCCGCTTCCAAGTAGGCACTTTTCTAATTACACAATAGGTGAGTGACTAGCCTCAATTTTGTATGTATCAACTGTGTTTTAAAGGAATGGGAGATAAAATAAAAAAATGTTCTTATTTAAGTATCTATAAGACAGAAAATGCATAATAAAATATATTATTCATGCTTGCCCAATATGAAAATTGATGTATTTACTTAGAGATTTTTCTCAAAATCGGTACGATAGTTGAAAGTGATAAGAGTAGATACTTTTCAGGCGAAGACGTGGGCTGTAGCTAATATTTTTAATAATCGTGTAAAGTTATGTATACTTAACCTCACTTACTCATAAAAGTAAAAACATCAATTAATTACGGCGGTCATCGTATCATCGCTTATCTCGGAGGTCAAACAGCTGATTTGTTGACGTCTCTATAAATGCGTGTTTATGCACGGAAACTGCGTTTAGATTATTTGAACAATGTAGAGTTCTCATTGTCATCTTTCAAATGTGTGGATAAAAAGTATATATAAAGGTAGATAAATCCCGACTGCACGATTTTCACTTCATAACTAGTTAAAGAAAATTTCAATCATATTTATAAAGGGTTAACATTTATTTCTCTAACTTTACTAGTAAATAGCATTGGCATCACTGTTTGCAATATGACAATTTTTACTAAATAAATACACAGTATGAATGAATAATCGTTATTTCACCTTTTTTGTATGGGACATTTATCTGCAAATATTCAATTTAATACGGATATACTGAGGCTAATTTTTGTTAATTATAATTATTAAAAACATTACAAGTACAAGTTTAACATTGATGCAGGGCTATGCAGGTTGCTAATAAACTATATTTCATTTTTATCATAATTAGTCATGTATAGCGGGGAAAAAAACAACAACAGCACTTTAAAACTTTATTGTTGATATTTACACTGTAACATTATAAAAATTGCCTTAAAAAGTTTATTATGACTCACAGTTATATTAAACTTATTGCTATGAAACATTATGCATTTCATTAACACATGAAATAAATAATTTATTCTAGCACTACATAACATAGTACTTCATACATGCCCTACACGTGACTTATTGCACAATTTCGATTAAATTACGTCAAATTTGTTTCTGTTTCATGTTAAAAAACTCATAAAGGCCATGTATCATAATTGTACGGTATTCTTGATAAACAAAGTATAAATTTTGTCTTATGCTCTATAATTGTGACTGAAAATTATATTATTTGAGTATTACCTAGTTGTGACGTAAGTAATAATGTATTTACATAAAATTAATCTACCTACATTATTAAGTCTATTTATTGGTAATGCTGTTTGTAACATCCACGTGTTATGCTTATACGTAGTTTATATGTTTATGTTGTGTTAATTTAAAAAGGTTACGCATTCGATAAAACCTGGAATGGAGAAAATAGGGTTAGTTTATTTAACTAACAACAAATTAGATACCTTTAAACAGCATGGAAAAAAATAACTCCAATTGCGTTCAATCTTATTCATAATGAACTAATTATTGTTTCTTATTATTGATATCTAGAATATGGCACTGTATAACTGTTTTGCAATTGTTAATTATCACTAGCTTTGCTAAAATAAAATACATACTCAACTGAAAACAACTAATATTTTTCTGATGACATCATATTTTGAAGAACTATAAAGGTTCATTTCATAGGGAAAGTCGTATTCTAACAGAACAAATTAAAACGAAAAAAAATTATTTCTCTACGACAGTAATATTTATCATGAGTTTGTCAGTTTGTATGACACATTAAGTACAGTATTCATATCCCAATGTGTGTGAATAGGATTTACTTCTACTTTCGTGTAGAATTCAGACTGATAACCGCTTTACTACTTCCTGCTTTTTTTATAGAGACGACTTGTTGTGGCACATTATTGTGTTCAATTGATTGGAAATTTAAATTTTTTATAGCTTCTCCGTTAGTTTACATTAACAAATAACATTGCGTCAAGCTATGAAGCAAATTATTGTGAGTTTTATTTTTTTACTTTAAATTCTTTTCGATTTTAGGATTTTGTGTTACATTCAATGTCTTATCTATCTATCTATGTCTAGGCGGTGCCCTGCCAGGATGGGGCTCCGAACAGGTGCTCTCAGCCTCTACTGCCAGTCGGCCAAGGGGGATTGCTTGTTCAAATTCATCGGATCGAGTTGACCAGCTTCAACACACGACTTGCAGCAGAAACTAAAATATATTTGTGATTTAATTAAAATAATAATGCAGAAAATTTTTGATAATTTGTAAGGATAGGCGATTATAAAAATGCTTCTTTCGAGGAAATAATACAGATTATTCTTTCTTTAATTTACATTAAATGCAATGGTTTGAACGAAATCATAAGCTTGTTGTTATTTTGATAACAAAGTCAACACATTATAAAGAAAGAAAGCAAGAAAATTCATATTAGGTGATGTACTTCTGATGGAAATTTAAGTAATTATTTTTATTGACTTGGTACTGTACCTTGAGTAATAACGGTGATTGCAATAGCCGTTTTGGACAATAAGCTTGCAGTTGGCGAAGAACGGGTTGTCCTTGCACGAGGGCGGGATGGAGAGACCTGTTGAATACATTTGATACATAGTTATTACGTGTTTACATCCACAATAGAATACTTGACAATTGATTTTATTTTTTTGGTAACAAACAAGATTACTTTTCTTTTTATTTTAAACCATAGAAAATAATAACGCCTTTGAGAGATAGTTTTAATTTGTCATTAATTAATTAAATAGAACAAAGTCAATAAATAAAAGAGGCTTAAACTTTAATACGATGTAATTAATACGATGTAATTAATACGATACCTTCAACGGTAATCTGAACAGTGGAAGAGTGAGCTGAGTAGGCGTTGGCCGCCTCGCAGCTGTACAAGCCGCTGTCATTCGTGTTCGCCTGCGATATCGTCACACGCGCCTCTGCGGTATTTATTGTTTTATTAAATACACATTTTATATTGATGATTCTGCTAGAGGTATTCGTTAATAGATTAGCACTATAGTTCTCTAGTATTTACGTTACAAAGTACACTATACAGTACAAATACTTGCTTTCCAAAAGTAGAAAAATCTTTCCCTTTAGTAAAGTAATATTTAGTATGATTGAAATATAACCATATGTTAACTCTGTTCAAAAATGAACAGAGTTTATTCAATTATTCGTCTAGTCTAAGAGTTCTATATTTGTACGGAGAACCTTCAAAACTTTCGAGTATGCAAATTATTCGTAGAAGCGGCATTCCGTGCTCGCACCTGAGCTCCTGTGAGACAAAACTGAAAAAGGATTTAGCGCTTCAGTATCGTACCGGTGACTTGTATCCTGTCCGAGGGCTGCAGCAGCGCGGAGTCCTTGCTCCAGCTGACGTCGGGCACGGGGTAGCCGTCCACCTCGCACGGCACGCTGAACGTGGCGCCCGCCTGCACGCGCGTCGCCTCCATGCGGATTCTCGTTGTTACTGCCACTGTTTGTATGAACATCGGTTAATGTTACAATTTGTGGATACAGTATACAATACTGGAGCCTTTTCGGACTTGCTATTTTTTCACATTACTAACGAATGATTGTTTCGTTTGTGACTGTTACTGAATTATGTGTGACTGATACCAATATCAGTCACACATAATTCACCATAATATCTTTATACATATATATATTTTACACCATATATATTTTACACCATAATATCTTTTTCAATTGACACGAGTCCAAACTCGTGTCAATTGAAAAAGGAGATATTATTCGATGACGATATTTTATAAAAAAAGCTATGACATAAAACAAAAAATTTGCATCTGTGGGCGGTCATCAGTAATTATTTACAAAGATAACTCAAAACGCGTTCTGGTCACGACAAAAGGTCTTAAAGGAGTAATAGAAAGCCCACATGGCAAATTTCGTGACTTGGGAGTAGGTATTATAAGTACTAAACACGAAAAAAAAAAACAGGAACGCAAGTATAACGAAAACTAATGACGCATAGTACAACTGATTACTTATTGGGACGTTTTTATACTTTCAAATCTGTTCAAGTATCTGAAAGAAGAAGTTTGTAATGAATGAATAGTTAAACTCACATAGGTCACTTGCAATACTTGATCACAGAGAAACATAAATACAAGAACGACACAAAATGTTTACGTAGAAACTTAAGTAACATTTAAATTCGGAAATATTCGATACTTACAATATTTTTAAATAAAGTATGAAGCAACTTATAACACATTCATATAACTCATACACTGCAATAGACGTAAGTGCATTCAAAAGTAGCAAAACGATCCATGCAAATCATGCAAGGCAACAGCATGCAAGCATTGTCCCCCTCACCAGTGTAGACGGGTACTTGTATCTCGGTGGTGGGCGGCGTGGCGGGCTCCGTGCGCGGCTCGGGGCCGGCGCTGGGCGGCGGCGACGCGCCCTCCGCGTGTGACGTCACCGAGAACGACCACTCCGCCGGCTTTCCGATCCCGTTGTACGCTTGGCACAAGTACTCTCCCAGCGTCTCCACGCTCAACTTGCGTATTTGCAGCACGTTCTCCCTCGCCTCGTGCAGGGAGCTACTGTACGGCACCATCGGCCCGTTCCTGCCTCTGTACCAGTATATCGTCGGCTTGGGATACCCGAACGCGAGGCAGCGCACGTGCAGCGGGCGGCCGATCGTGCCGACGATGACCGCGTTGGGAACGCCCGCGATGCCGGCGGGTCCTCTCACCGGATCTATTGTGCGTGTTTGTTACGTGTTTGTTAGATTCTAACTACTCTACGGTCTACGTGAGAGTGTGGAAGGCATTCAAACTATATGATACTTTACGGGCTGCCATTGTTAACGTTATGCGGTATTAACATCAACAATTTTAGTTTACGTAAATCTTATGAGTTCAATTTACATTTGCTATAAATAGAACATTGCCAGCACATTCCACAAACTCATATGTTAATGATCTACCGAACCAAATTAAAATCATGTTATCATCTTAATTGATTGTTTTGGATTTCCTAGATAAGATAAGATTTGGTTAAGATAATTATGGTTAACTTTAAAGAAAAATCTTTAATATTATATACCATATTTTATAAAGGTATATATATCATATATATAGATTTCTTCAATATTATTTTTTTGTAGTAGTACTAATGAGAAATTAAAAAAGTAGAGAATTTACCACAGTTGTATATACACTTAACCGTCATTACAAAAGAGGACTGCGAACAATGTGATTTTTACAACAATAGGAAATCCAAAACACAAATCAAGCATGTTAATCAACCTTGGTATGCGTACGCGCACGTGAGAACGAAGAGAGCCACAAGGAGCATCGTGTCGGCGGCGAGGGGCGGACCCGACTGGCGCTAAGATAAACCACTCGCTGCGAAATGTTCCAGTTACACACAGGCAAAGTGTTGCAACTCTTATCCGTCATTTATTTGTTAAACATCTGGCTTGTGTTTAGCGTACCATTGAGGGAATGGATTTGGCAATTGACGGAGTTGTTACCTAATGTTAAGTATTTTATTGTTTATTTAATAAGTGAAATGAATAACAGAAAAGAAATAATTCTATATTTATTAAGTTTGATCTTTTTTATATTGCTTCTAAAAGGTATTTAAATGAAATTTTAATAATTTTTTGGTCTTCAATAATTATGGTATATAAGTGCTATTGTAGTATTTTAGTACAGAACGTATATTTTTTTTAACTTCAACAATAAGATTTGTATATATCTAAAAGTTACAACATTATGCCAATGGTATTTCATTATCAATATTATGTCATTATAGGTTGTTAGCACGCGAGCAGTGATTAGGCGAACTGCACCAACCATTAGCAGAGTATTGTACGGAGATAACGTTGTTGCTCATTGTGAAATCTGGCGTTCGGAAATTGAAGATTTATTATTAAACTGTAAGTTGAAAGTTATGAGACAGGAAAGAAAAGAACAGAAGTTGTGCAAATAGATATTTCAAACCAAACCCGTGCGCATAAAAACGATGGTACTATTTTGTGTGAAGATTCATGAAATTTAAGAAAAATAATTGTATCTTGACAATAAAGAAGTAAATTTCACACTGCAATGATATGGAAATTAAATTTTTTAATTGAAAATAATGCATCATCTTGATATTAAGGATCTGAACAAACAGTACCATCGCTACTAATCTACCGCAGCCCAATGCAGCTCGTTGCCAGGCGACTCACCATCGACATGCAAGTAGACCTCCTGCGAGGCGACGCCGAGCGCGTTGGCGGCGACGCAGATGTACACGCCGGAGTCGTTCCGGTACAGCGACACCACCTCCAGCGCGCCGTCCGACAGCAGCCGGTAGCGGCCCACGTCGCCGTCGATCTGACATACACACTTACACATTTACCTAAAGCCCTTGACTTGCACCGATAGTAGGGGAGGCCAACTCACAACAAAATTTACTGACGCGCTCGAGTAAATCCCGAAACCCCCGCTTGGGTTCCCCTACTAGTACATTTTATGCGACATCCGAACGAATTATCCATTTATCCATATTGCACCTCATATCCCTAAGGACATTCTGTCCCCATGGCACATCCTTGTGTAGATATATTGTTTTTAAATGTCAGTAAATGATATTACGTAGAAAGAAATTCGTTTGACCACTATACCGAATGCATTCAATAACAATTTAAAAGATCGTATATATTTAACGTTCGCACGTAACCAGTACATACCGTGATCTCCCCGCGGCGCCAGGTGATCTTGGGCGGCGGGTTGCCGTGGAACAGGCAGCGCAGGCGCGCCGTGCCGCCCTCCGCCGCGCGCACCTCCGGCTCCGCCTGCTCGCTCGCCACCGGCGCGTGCGGCAGCTCTGTGGGGTACATGCCGTTGTTATCTATCATCATCATCAGCCCATACATGTTCCCACTGCTGGGACACAGGCCTCCTATGAGGGTTCAGGCCATAATCCACCACGCTGGCCAAGTGCGGGTTGGCAGATGTCGCATGTCGTCGAACTTTTGATTCTTGGACATGCCGGTTTCCTCATGATGTTATCCACATTTGCAGATAAATTGAAAAATCAATTTATTTCCTGCATGCTCGCCCGGTCTCGAACCCCGACTTATCGATTTTGAAGTCCGAGGTTCTCACCACTGAGCCACCACTGCTTTCTTTTTTGCTTGTTGTTATCTATGGCTAACGGTTACTATTGAACTAGTTCTAGGTTCATCTAGTTATTCATCTTTTTTGATTTTCCTATTTATGAAAAATTTAGTATGTGAACCTATTTTTTTTATGCAATAGCGAGTAACAGACTTGGTGGTTCGCTTGATGGTTAGCGAAGCGGTAAAGATAAGGGGAAAGATTAGTGACGGAAATTATGAAATGGGCCGGGAAGGTTTAGAGAAAGGATACAGGCCTGCGGCTCCCCCACGCACCGAACGAAACATAGTAGCATGCTACTTTTACACGCCGATTTTCTGTGGGGGTGTGGCACCTTCCCCGATGTGAGCTGGCCCAATTTGTGTCGAGGCGTGCTCGACTCCCACACATACACTTAACTTTACAAATAAACATTAATGTTTACCATCGCCTAAAATACTAGTGCAGTTTTTGCACGTGTTTTGCGGACCTTTAAATCACAATTACACTGCTAAGTATCACAAAAAACGCACCAGGTACGTATGGCGTGAAGCTCATCTCCGTAGCGGCGGGCGAGGGCGAGGCGGGCGCGGGGGAGGCGGGGGAGGCGAGCGCGGCGGGGGGCGCGGCGGGCGGCACGCACACGCGGCTGCAGGCGCGCTCGCAGCACTTGCCCGCGCCGAGGCAGTCCGCGTCGTCGTTGCATTCGCGCCGGCACGGTTCCTCTGCTACCTTCGCCTGTTCGTCCGCTGGACATGAACCTGCCTTGTTTTCTGCAACACATAACGATTAAAATTTTCTTTTCTTTTTATGAAATTCGATGAATTATGATGTATACCTGTATCATGTTCAAGTAAAATAAGGGAGCTTTCTAAACAGATTTCATGTACAAGAAATTATTATGTAAAAGGAACATATGCATATATTAACATCATACATATATATTAATTAGTATATTTATAAAATATAGGTGCACTCACCAACTCTGCATTCGGCAGAATAAGCAACTTCTTGTGAGATAGGGTCTCTGTACGATGAGGCTACGCAGCGTTCACCTTCAGGACATTCTTTATTCGCACAAGGATGATCTAAACAGCGGCATCTACCAGAAAAATCATAAATATTACACCCCATAAATTTTGAATCGTAAACTGTATTACATAATTTAATTTTTAGTTTTATAGCATTGAAAATTTTCTCATGTATTATATAAAATACATGAAAACAATATGTAATATATAAATAGCTCTAACCACAAGTATTTTAATACAGTGGTTGCTGAGTTTAGAGGACCTCGGACTCCAAAATCGATAAGCTGTGGGTTCAAAACCGGACGAGCATGCAGGAAATAAATAAATTTTTTATTTTAGCTGAATATGTGAAAAACATCAGCACTGATTGAATGGATGAAGGAAAATATTGTGAGGAAACCGGCATGTAAAAATTAAAAGTTCGACGACATGTGACATCCGCCAACCCGCACTTGGCTGGCGTGGTGGATTATGGTTTGAACCATCGTAGGAGGTTTGTGTCCCAGCAGGGGAAATATATATAGCCTGATGATGGTAACCATAAGTATATACGATACTCGTAGTTATAAGAATAAGTGGTTAACGTGGAATTGAGGAATCCTTATTTCGATCTCCGCTTAGTATTACGAAGGTAATATCTATCTAGCAGGGCACAGGCTGAAACATATCCGTTATCCGTAGACTAACGACTTAAATCGACAAGTGAAGTGTATGTTTCACGTATATAAAAGAAAAAAATCAATTTATTTAATATCGTCTAACAAACCTCGTGCACCCATCAGCGTCGACGAATGAATCGTTTCCGTACGGGCATTGCAAAGTATCGCAGTCCTGCTGCAGCGGCGCGCAGTTCGGGTGGCGCGCGGCGCACGAGCAGCGCTCGCAGCCGGAGGCGTCGCGCGCCCGCTGCACGCCGTGCTCGCAGCGGAGCGACGAGCACGACGCGAGGGCCTCGGAACAGTCAGCTGGCTCCACTTCGTTGTTTCCTGCATTTCGAATTTAATGAATCGGATTCATACAGAGCGAGATCAACCTGCCGAACCGACGGGTTTGAAAGTACAGGTAAACCAATTTTTGACAACAAACAACAATAATATCATGTACAATACATACATCAACAGTATTGTGAAAAATGTACATCATCACTCGCAATACAAAACATTCACAGTAGCATGTATTTCAAAACAACATAGACAGCCAAAAAAATTTGTGTATTGGCTCGGTATTGGACAAATTGACTTAAGTAATAAATAATTAACAAAATATTATGTAATTTACTCGTATAACATCATTCATACAGTAAGACTAGAGTAATAAGGTTAAAAGCAGTGCGAAGCATAACGGAAAGGTGTATTATATTCAACAACTAGCCAATTTTTGATGCTTAAACAATTTACTAACTAGCTTTAGATCCATGCATGTTACGCTGTTAGTCGTTGAATTCAATGACGTATATTTTTATGTCCGTTATAAAAATAATATGTAGTTATTTATTTATTAGTATGTTTAAAAAAGCATGTAGAAATAAAATATAATTCTCCAAATCGTTTATACGCCAGTGCATTCTTATATCGGACGCTACATTTATCTCTCTCAACATTTGTCGAGATTATCACGATTATCGATTTGATAATTTTATTTTTCTAGACCTTATGACATATTTAATATTTATGGATTAATTGATTTACTCACATCAATAGAAAATTCTTCATTATAAACTTTTATTGAAATATGAAATATGCCTAGATTCTCGTTTCTTTTCTTTATTTGGTTAAAAAATATTTAAAATATATTTAGGTAATTTAGCTAGTTACTATCGTACATTTCCAGTTCGAGTACTTTTCCTCAAGATACACTAACACTCCTTAAAAAAATGGTTGCCTGTAAAGTCGGTTTTACGGGCGAAGATTTTACGTGACAACGTCTTTTTCTTGGTAGAATATTTATTAATATGAATATTATTAAATTGCACAATAGGAACAAGGAATTGAATGAAAATAAGAATTGCACAAATTTTAACTATAGAAAATATATTTTGTTTACTAAAAAGACAGAGACAGAGACACAAACACGCAAGACAAAATGCGCCTAAATCTCTAGTGCTGCGCGCGCGGCGGACCGATCATAGTTCGGTGACTCATCGTAACGTTACCGGGCGGTACACTTTTTCATGAGTGCCTCCGAGCCGCAACCTAATTTAAGACGTTGTCACGTCAAAATGTTATGTAGAGTTTCTTGTTGCGATATGGATAAACAAAGGTAGGCGATAAAGTCGCGTCCGATAGCATGTCACAAGCAGTGTGCATCAGTACCAGGTGGCGGTCGCCTACAGCGGCGGGCACACTCCTCGTAGGAGCGGAAGTTGTTGGCGGTGCCCCCGCAGCCCGCGAACACAAACGCGACACAGTCCCCGCCAAGCGCGCTGTAGTACCAGCGGCGCTGCGCCCCCCCGCCCCGCGCGCACCCCGCGCCCGTCGACACCGCCTCTAGGCACGCGGCCTCTACCCGCGTCCCAGACACCACGTTAATAAACAAGCCACCTTTCACCTAACACTCTAACTATATCCGGCCTCCTTATTAACTGCAGTTAAATCAACTGATTATTTTTGCGCATATATAGTTTTGGAACAGAAGAGATTGGGACCAATTTATCCCACTAATTGAATAAGGTTATAAGCAAATTGTTATTAATTGTTACATATGAAAAAAATATAAGAATCATTTCTAGAACGGCTGATTGGGTTAAAATAAGAAAGAAAACTATTCTATTTTTGCAATTTCTATGAAGCATACTCATTGTGAAAATAAAGGTATAGCACTTAAGTTAGATGCAAATATTATCTACTAGTTTACTATTGCTCTCCAGAATCCAAGCATTCATCATATAGGTTTTTGACAGCATAAGCTTAGAGCGTATTATAAAATGTTGCAAATAGAACAAACCGGGTCCAGAATCCCCGCAGACCTCTATGCACTCCTCGTAAGAGGAGAAGCGGTTAGGTCCACCAAGGCAGCCGCCGTACGCGAAGGGCTGGCAGCTTCCCGTCGTCGCATCCCAATATACTTTCTCGATTGCATGTATACACGGTCCGGGATCAAGATAGGAATTGCACACATCTGCCAGGAGAATGAACGTTTAGTTGCAATTCTATAGATTTAAGAACTTCGGCAACCTAGTTTTTTTAGCATTGCCCTCGAGAAGCAAGGTCGGAAAAATAAGAAAATCACACCTTTATATAAGATAACGAAAGAATTCCGATACTTCTACCAAAACTAAAACCACATCCAGCTCCTAACAGTTAAAAGAGGCTCCTCTACAATTTCTTCAATCTCATTTCGGCTGTCTTCGCAGAGGACAAGAAAAAATAAGCTCTTATCTTAACTACTATCCAATATAACAAAAATACTTCTTAAACAATAGGAAAAACAAAATAAATCTCTAAATCGCCACATACAATGCAAATAGAGCCTTTGAGTTCCGGAAGTTCTATAACTAACAAATACCCTCAACACGTGTTACACTCGCTATCAATTGTCAGAAATAAGAAGAGTAGTGCGGGTGGCGAAGAACAGGAAAGAATGGCGTGCACATGAAGAGGCCCATACTCAACTCTGGGTTAAATCGAGCTGACAACGAAAGAAGAGTAGTATATGGCATACTTGAATACGACGATTTTATATCATGTAACAACTAATAGACAATGAGAAGATATGGAGTTGGTTTTATTTTAAAACAATACCTAAAAACTTAGGTATATCAAAAGTTTTATTGCTTTTTCCGACCGAGTAGCTCTTCCTTTCGATTCACTGCATATACATAATATAAACGATTCACCAATTACTATTATCCAACATTACTTAACCAAAAATTAGTATACGCACCTACTGAAGTATATGAAAAAGCGGAAATGAGATTATTTTACGAAACTTTGCACAAAGCTCATGAAAATTCAAGCATATATAGTTATGGATAATTTCAACACAAAAGTAGGATAAAAGAACACCAAAGATAACAAATTTCTTGGACATTTTGGGTTCGGTAAAAGAAGCCCTGAATATAATGTATCTATTACGAACACTTTTTTTAAGACTACCAGAATGCATTTGACTCTATTACTCACAACTCAATATGGGAGGATAATACATGGCACTTACTATAATATAATTAAAAACATATAAAAGATAGAGGTACATTCACATTGAAAATGACGTAAAACAACAAAACTTTTCATTGCCTCTTAGAAATGATTGCTGATGACATTAATAAAATTGGTATCATTTTACTCTCAAACTTGTACATACACGAAACAGGCACAAGAAAAAATCTAAATATGAGAAGATCGACGATGTCAAAGATGCAGTTGGAGACGGGTGGTAATCAAATGCAAAAAATAGAAAGCCATAGACAAAGTTGGAGGAGGTCTTATACATGTATGTTGAATATGATTTATTATGTTTCTCTTTCCATAATTCAGGGGTAATGCCAGAAAAGGACCAGGAAGATACCCGGTCATTTGATCGGCCAAGTGGCAGATCGCATTGTTCATTCCGAACTGCCACCGAGACAAACCGGAGTTGAGGACGAGACTTGCCCCGGGAGAACTAAGAACCGCGAGTTACTCCCCGTGACTTCACCATAAGGTACAGGTAGTTTCCTTTTAGAGCTTCGCGATTATTATGAAGAGATACATTTAATAATAGTGTATTAATTCCAGACACGCATATATAAGAACAGTATAAACGAAAGTGCTAAGCCGAAATACAGAAAAATTTTTAAGTTTATTATTTGATTATTACTCAAATAGCGAGAAGCGTCTCACCGAGTCCGCGGAAGGCGCCGCACTGCCGCTCGCATTCCTCCTCCGAGCGGTACGTGTTGCTGAAGCCGCACGCGCCCATGTCGCCGACCACACACGCTTGAGTGCGGTCGTCAAAGTAGTACGCAGACACATTGCGTCCGCACGGTGCTAGTGAAGTGGGCGTGCTGCACTGGTTCTGTGTATTGAGACATATTTTTAGTTCATGAAGCTTTTTCTATAGATTTTGTTCAGCGTCGTGAAAGTAACTGGTACTTTCAAATTTATTTATTTATAACAATATTCATACATACACATATTTTTAAAATTTACAATTTATAGCAATAACAATTTTGTTTATATAAAAAGTGTGCCTTACATTGTTAGTTATCCATATGTATTTCAGTGTTACCATTTTATTGATATGGAAATTAGGGTGACTTTTATTCGGCAAGGTTGGAAATATTATATTTTCAAATACTCTCTGAGTGTGTTGCAATCGAATGGTCTGAGTGTCATGTGAGTTTTTGGCTTGTTAGGTGATTTATGAAGGAATGATTGAAAATTTACAGATAATTTGTAATAATCTAGGACATGTGTCTTTTCGATATAACAGAATTAGGCTAGAACAATAAAAAAAAATAGTCAATCTTTATCTTGAAGCAATGTTAGATTTTCTAATTGTTGGTTACATTTTATTACAATATGCAGAGTATTCGGATTCTGCGACCATTAGATGTAAAAATTTGAATCTGTGCATCGCTAAAATTAATCTGCCACTAGCTTTTCTTTCAGCTGTTATTGCTATTAAAAATTATAAATATATAATTAAACAAACTGTTTACGTTACAATGCTTCTAAAAAGATAAAAAAGCAGATTAAAGCCGTTAAAATATGAGAAGAGGATTCGAATAGTTCGATTCATTTATTTAACCAATAGGAAAGTTTAAATTAAATCCTGCGAATCTAAAAAATGGGCCACAGATGTACGGCTCACTTTCATTAATACACAATACCATCCTGTCCTCGAAATAAACCAGATAGCAATGAGACATACTGGATTATTGAATCTTGATTCCAAAGATCCAGATATAGAAGCAGCCACGGTCGTAGTCGTGGTCGTGGTCGTGGTCGTTGTTGTGGTCGCGTTAGTGGTCGGAATGGCCGTGTGTGTGGTGGCTATGCAGCGGCTCTCGCACTCAGCTTGTGTCGCGAATCTGAATACAAAAATTATAATGTGGTCGTTCAAAAATTGTATATTACTTTTTTATTAAATCGAAAGTTGATCAAAATCACAGTACAAATATTGAGGTTTTCATCTTTTGGAGTTTAAAATTTATCTAATAAATTTAATATGACGTTATTTCGACATTTTTTCTTGTATAAGTTTAGTCTAAATTTTTTATTTGTATCTAGTCAAATTTTTACAAAGGTACATCTTTGTTTTATCGTATTTATGTACCGGATATACGTACTTTTATCGTTTAGACTTATTTTTTTTCTTAAAATATGGGATGAAAAATTAAATTAAATATTTTCTGTGGTCACAACAGTAAAATAACGAAAAGTTCTTCTCTTCTTTCCCAGTCTTACAAATAAAAAAAATGTTGACTATTGCATTAAAGTTACAAGTGAATTAAGGTTGAGCTGCTGCTAGTGAATTGAGTATTTTGTTTTGGAAATTTAAACTCTTATATTATTTAAGTTTAGTCCTATGTTGTTATTGAATAGCCAAGAATTTGTCATTATTGTTTTTGTGACAATTTAGTTTCATTTTATTTGGGAAATGCCCATATATAATTGAAAAATTAAACAATATTTAATTACATTGCAATACAGACCTATTTGCATTACCATTACATCCACTGTACAAAAACTGCAAGCACTGCTTCCTATACATATCGTAGTACCACATTAGCTCGTTGCCTAAACAGTTGCCCGGCTCGGCGCCTTGCTGGCATGGATCTAGATAAGCAATAGATATTTTATTATTGTACTTTATAGGAATTTCGAAGTATAGAAAGAATTTTGGTTCTAAAGAGACACACAAACCGAAAGAGTAAAAACAAGAGAGAGTAGCTTACAAATTAGTATACAAATTTATTCTTAGATAAGAAGACAAACAATAACAAACAAAATGCAGACCATTACAAAGGAGAAAAAAAGACATGAGACATTTTACCTAAATCATAATGCTGGTTGTTTATATGTTTATGGTTGTGAAATGGACCAGGCTCAGCATATGTCCAACCCAGATGGAAACGTTAGTTAAAGTAACTTAAGAAGATAAATCAGTATAAACAAAAAGTTAAAAAATTACATCAGTGATCGATTGTTTAATGAACAAAGCTGAAACACAAACCAGCATTGGGTCGGCAAACGCCCTCACACTCCTGCTCGGTCGAGAAGCGGTTGGGCCCTCCGGCGCAGCCGCTGTACGTGAACGGCAGGCAGCGGTCGCTCGCCTGGTCGTAGTATATCTTGGGCTGCTCCCCGCGGCACGGGCCCGGGTCCACGGGGTACCGGCACACGTCTAGTCACAAAAGCGAACATTGTTAACAGCCTAATAATATACGTTTATGTATACGGATACGACATAGCGAGATAGCTCGCTAGTCAATTTTGGTATCAATTTCTGTTCAATAGCGTGATTCATATATTAGCCCACATCTCGTCCTCTCTGCGGCGCTTGGAAACATATCAATTTATTCAACTCACTCTTTTCAGCCTTTTTCTTATTGCTAACCATAGGCGCCTCTTAAAACATAAAATTTTGGCTTGTCGTCGCTTAAAGGTCATCAAACTAGCGTAATAAATAATGGTATGATAAATAGTCAATGAACTGTTTCTTCAAATGACGGCAAAGCCAATAGTCAGACATACCGAGTCCCTGGAAGGTGCCACAGAAGCGCTCGCACTCCTCCTGAGAGTCCCACACGGCGACGTGGCGGCAAGCGCGGCCCGTCGCCGGGTTGCGGTGCGCCACGCAGCCCTCGCCCGGCTTCAGGTACCACACCTCGCCGGCCTCCTCGCACTCCTCCAGCTCTGGTAGCACCTCGCACTCGCTGCGTATGCTCTGAGGGAATATTTTTAGGCTAGCTTTCATTTGGCAAGGCAAAGTAGCACAAAAGGTGTTTTTCTAAGGCCTGACGATAAATGTATTACGAAATAAATTAATATCACAAAATTATAAAGCTACCGGTCTTCAGGTAGCAATTATTTTCAAAATATTGATTTTTACCGCTAAGGTCTATAAATTTTACGTGAATATAATCCTATATTTTTATGGCTAACATTTCATAATAAACATACCGGAGCAGCAGTGGTGGTGGTAGGTGCTGCGCCAGTCCTACAGCGACGCTCGCACTCATCTCGAGTTTCGAATCTGTGGCAATAAAAATGTTAAGGGGTTAGTTACTGTATAGCTTCCTATCATACACGTATAAAAATAAAGCGATAGGTTTTCCTAGATTTCTATAAGATATTTCCTCGATATTATAAATCTAGCCCTTTCCTCTAAGTATTCCATATAATCTATTTAGAATTTCAGACATAGCCACATTCTTAGGCTTGGCAAATAATTCTTGAATGCATAAAAGTATGGGTATAGTTGTATACACTAACTCACCTATTATCGTTGCCCTCGCAGCCACCATAAGTGAACTGGCTACAAGAATCAGACGCAGCGTCGTAGAACCACCGCATAAGAGAGCCGTCGCATGGACCCGACATCATTGGTAATTGGCAAACGTCTGCAATTAATTCAGAATAGTGTTAGAAAATATTTCTAGAAATAAATCATTAGAGGAAGAAAATGTAATTTTATATTGATAAGGTAAGACAGGTAAGGATAAGTGACCAATATAAGTTGAACCACTTATAAGCTACCCATACATGTTACCGGGGGATAAAAAAAAATATTTTCGAATAAGACGAGGAGCCAAAGAGGTCTTTAGAAATGAGATAAACAATTAACGAGATATGCGTATCTATAGTCGTAATTTTTTTTATACTTCTTCGAAAATCTACTAGGCACAATATTTTATAGGCCACGTGAGCGAAGCCGCGCGAAATCTTGGAAACAATAGAATAGAATAGGACGAACGAATAAAGAATATCTTCATGATCAGCCCATGATCTGACCATTTGCGAGTTGGCACCTGCCACATGTCATGGAACCTTTGATTCTTAAACATGCCGGTTTCCTCACGATTTTCTCCTTCACCGTTTCGGTATACACATCTTCATAATGGCAATGTGGATAATGCGCAAATAAATTGAAAAAACAACTTATTTCCTGCACGTTTGCCTCGTTTCAAACCTCTGACTTTTCGATTAAAGTCTCTATATATTCTTCTGAGCCTTCACTGCACTGGTATATCCTAGCGTTTACTAATTCCATACTGCATGCAGTACATTTACATCCTCTCTAATTCAAGGATAGTAATACTGATGACGTAAGAAATTAATTAGCATCGTTACTTCATATATAGTATACGCGGGCGGAATTTAAGATTGACAATATCTTGCCTTGAGTTAATGCCCTCTTTCCAATATTAAGACTAGTCAATTTCACTCTTGTTACAGTACCTTGCGTAGTCGCGCAGTAGTATTGGCAGTACTCGAGGCTGGGGAAGTTGTTGCGGTTGCCGCCGCAGCCGCCGTACTGGAAGGGCAGGCAGGCGCCGCGCGACGCCGAGTAGCCCCAGCGCTGCTCCAGCTGCGTGCACGGGCCCGGGTCCAGCTCCAGGAAACAGAAATCTGGACGAAAGCAATCATTTAGTGTACTTGTAACATTACCTCACGGCCTCATTGCAAAACAGAGAGACAAGTCGTGAGAAGTCAAGAATATTACCAGACTGATGAATGGCAGGTTGTACGGTAGTGGTGAGGATCTGCTCTGAGCAGCGGTTCTCGCACTCCCACTCGCTGGCGAAGTTGTTAGCGTTGCCTCCGCATCCGCCGTAGTAGAATTGACGACACCTATGATTAAAGACAACTCTCATATAAACATATGAAAATAAATGAAATTAAGTTTATAAATACCACAGTATTTATTGGGTAGAATGCTGAAATGCTAAACGTTGAGTAATTAATCGACATATATGCGCAATACATATTGCTCTGCTCTTTGTATAAATAATAAAGGAAATTAGTTGAAACACGGTTGTACTTTTGAATATAATAATCCTACTAAAGTCTGATTGAAATACTCAGCTAAGCTTATATTTAAATGTACATTTAAACTATTAGAATTATTACCTTCTCTTGGAAGTATCGAAGAACCAACGTTGAGTGTAATCCGCGCATTCACCAGTGAGAGCGGGTAGTGTGCATATTTCTTGTACTAGAAATGAAAAAAAAAACACTTAACACATTTATAAATAATGACTAAGCTATAGTTACTATATACTATATATTTATTATATTAGTATGCGAAGTAAAGAAGATTTAAAGAGGACATAACGAGTGATTGTTAACTATGTACTGCATTCCGACATTTACCAAGCAACTCTATTTACAAGTAAAAGCAAACCAAGGCCCAAAAGCGCACTAATTATTATTTCTTTACATACACAGTTGTATAATATTAATAAGATTACAAATTATACAGCTAACATTTTTTAAAACTGTGCATAAGTCATGCTTTCACTACTTAATTCATTCTTCAATTCTGCGCCGATACATGATTTGATGTGTCCCAGATGGGATAGGTGAGATATGTAAGAGGATTTAGAGTTAACGATACAATGATAACTTTAGAAGTAGGTTTGGTCTATGCCGTAAATAGATAAATAAATCTCGGATATATCAACATGAAAAAATAGAATATGATGCTGACTGCAGTCTCCCCGTGACCACACTCGCTGTAAAGTGTTCGAAACGTCAGGTTATAATATAATGAATAAATCGCGTTTAAAAGTCTTTAATTCCTAAATGTATAATAATACTCGCGTAAAATCAAACACAAGAAAATACTATATATGAATAGAATGACTATATGTGAATAGAAAATAGAATATGATCGTGGGACAAGATTCCTTCGAGGCCTTTCAATAATTAGTACTTAAAGTCGTTTAGAAATTGCGTTACAATTACCAATTATACAAGTATAAACAGAAAATATCATACCTTTACGTACCAAGAATTACTGAAAAATATTAAATTCAAAAATCCAATTAACGTTCTGGTGTGGCGAATCAAAAAAAGAAATAGTATCATGTAACTCAATACATTTTTCACGTTATACGTTCTGATTTTCCACCTAAACTTTTTTAACTATTCGTAGAGTTCAGTTAATTATTAGGCAGGGATAGCGCGAATGTTAACAGTACTCGCTTTACTGCATAGATGTAATTACCATAAGCACTCGGGCAGGCTTCAGAACAGGCCTGCTCTGAGTCAAAACGGTTGTCGTTGCCGCCGCAGCCCGAGTAATAGAAGGGCACGCATCTGTTCTCCGACACACTGAATAACCACGACGGTTGCTTCTTCGAGCAGTTGCCGGCGTCTTGTGCCAGTGAGCATGCGACTGTGTGTAAGGAGGGTTAATACTACCAGATACCACACAAACGGAAGGATTAGTTATAGGAATAATAAGCATTAAAAACACCAACACAATGAAAGATTAGTTTACACTTAGTATTCAGAATTTTTTATTATTGAGACACCAATAACACCAAGCAAAACAAAGATAAATTGAAATATCGACGAACAAAACTGTCACTAAGATAAGACGTATTCTTTTTCAAGTGACCTAGGAAAATTTTGTGGATTAAAAAGAGACAGAGATGCATGCAAGAAGAAAAGGTGGGGGTGTAATTAGTCCATAGTCTCACTCTGTGGAGCGCCGGGCGGGTTGCAGCGCTGCAGGCAGGCTGCCTCGGAGCCGAAGCGGTTGGCGTTGCCCTCGCAGCCGCCCCAGATAAACTGCGAGCAGCGCCGCGTGCTCGGCTCGTAGCCCCAGCGCAGGAAGTTACCCGCGCACGAGCCGCGGGAGATTTCGAGGTTGCATTGGTCTTATGAAAATAACATACGATAAGAAACAACGAAGCTATGCATGGTGTAAATTTTATGCAAGTACAGTTGTAAAAATTGTGTAATAACACTACATGCAACGACGATGGAGAACTTTAAGCATGTTATTCAGACTAATATTTTAATATATGAGAAAGATGTTCTGTTGGATTTTATTATTAATTATTTTTAATATTCATATATTACCCTCAGTCTTCTCAGGTTCACAATGTTGTTGACAAAGCTCCAGCGATTCGAAATTGTTGGCATTGCCGAGGCAACCGCCGAAAACGAACTGCGAGCATTGCTCTCGCGCAGAGTCGTAGTACCAGCGCACGAAATAGCCTTGGCAACCACCCTTCACCTTGGGTAAGTTGCACGCGTCTGTAAATTAATCCTAATTTTAGCTAACTATTGAAAAAATAACCATATGAGCTTCAATATGCAAATGTAAAAATTTAGTTCAGAGGAATGTTTAATCTCTCGAAACCGATTCTAAAGATTTTTTTTTTCAGTAAATAATATTATTAAAATAATCTACTTGATTTTTGTATATCTGTTTGTTAGAGGTATGCGTTATGTTATAAAAAAATATTTCTATGATCAAAAAAAGCAAAGTGTTCAGGATGAGTTTGATAATATGTCATGTGTAGAATTCGAAGATAACAATATAATTAATTTAAATTTATTAATTGGAACATTGACGTGCCAATATCTAAAATAGTAGTAAGTACCTTTGGGCGATGGGTGCACACACACAGCCTCGCACTCATCCTGACTGTTGAACCGGTTTCCATTGCCCTCGCATCCTCCATACCAGAAGCGAAGACAGTCACCGTACGTCATGTCATAATAATACTGCACAGAGAAGTTCCTGCACGTACCGCGGTCGTTCGCCAGAGAGCATGCAGCTGCGACACACATAATGTATTTTATATCTTAGCTTTAGCAGTCAAATAGTTTATTCTAGAATAGATTTCCTAAAATATCGTTTAAATAATAGTTGAATAATTCTTTTGACTATTCTATAATTGCTCAATTAAACACAAAAATAAAATAAAAGTAATTTTTTTCAACAAAAAGTCACCGACGCCCCTGGGTGCTTCAAAAAAAAAAAAAAATACAGCTTATCCTATCCTATCCTATCCTATCCTTTCTATCCTACAAATATTATAAATGCGAAAGCTTGTAAGGATGTGTGTGTTTGTTACTCTCTCTCTCGTAAAAACTACTGAACCGATTGCAATGAAATTTGGTACGTAGACAGATGGACAACTGGAATAACATACAGGCAACTCTTTATCCCAATATTTCTACGGGACTACAAAGCAAAATTCTTATGGAAAAACTTGGAAATGATTATTTAAAACACCATCCTACCTTGTTTATTTTCAGGAGCATCAGTACAATTGAGGAACTTCTCGCCAGCTGCTTCGGTGACTCCGTCAGGGCAGCATCCGTATTTACTGGTTGAACAATCACAGCCTGCGCCATTGGGTCCCTTAGCTGGAGTAACTTCGTCCCCACAGCATCCATATTTGGACTGAGCGCACGAACAGTCCTGTAGGTTGGGTCCAGTAGCTATTGTAACTCCGTCGGGACAACAACCAAATTGGTAAGTGTGACAGCCGCATCCTTCAAATTCAGGACCCTGAGCTGGTGTGTGCCTATGAAATATTAAAAACGTTTTATTTGTTTTCTGCAACATATGGCTTACTATCACTATTACCACTCATCTAGTCAATTGTTAATACTTGAAGGGCTTTTCTATGCGGCGTAAAATTTTCTCCGTAGAAAAATTGTTCGCAAAAGAATATTAATCACGAGGTACGAAATCGAAATTAGGGATTTCTGATAGTCTTAGAATATCTGATAGATCAATGAAAAGAAAAAAAACGTTTGAAATAATTTAGACTACATGCGCTTCTATTAATTGGTAACTCGTCCATAAAGATATTTAATCAATTATTTGGAACCCAACAGCTCTATGTCCCAAAAAAGGTTAAAATTACAAAATAATGATATACAATAATAATATTATATATTTTATATTGTAAATAGTTAAATTAGACTCTTATATATTACCGATCTGGACAGCATCCGTGTTCGGTGTATTTACATCCACATCCCTCGTTGTTGGGTCCTCGAGCTATCGTCTTGTTGTCTGGACAGCAACCAAAGTGTGCGTACACGCAGCCACAACCTAGGAATAATAACACATTTTTGGTACAAACGCAAATTTACCATAAATGTTTTTTCTTCCGCGAGAGTCAAAAATAGAAATGAAAAGATAAAGTAAAATAAAGTAAAATTGATAATAAAGTTACTACTCAATTATTTTGATGGAAAGTAGAAACGTGTGCATATTTATGTTACCTTCAAAGTGTGGTCCTTCAGCAGGTTTGTAATTGTCCGGACAGCATCCAAACGCAGTCTGCAGACAGCAGCCCTGTTGCTCTGGTCCATGGGCTGGGGTCTCGCCATCAGGACAACAGCCATACGCCGAAGTGTTGCATGACATTACACAACCTTCCAGGTTCGGTCCTTGAGCTTTTGAAAAAATTGTTTATGATTTTGATATTAACATGCTTATGATTTTGTTTATGTTTGTTTATTATTTTTATATTAACGATATGATTAATTTTGATTTTAACATCAATTGGATCAAGACTACATTGAAATGTAATACGCGAACGTTAATCACCTGTGCCAATACCATCAGGGCAGCAGCCAAATTCACTAATACTGCAAGGACATCCTTCTCCATTTGGTCCAGACGCATCTGTCTCGTTGTCATAGCAACAACCAAACTTGGTATTCTCACAACCTTCAGATATAGGTATTTGTGAGACGGTTGTGGCAGGTTCTGTTTCGGGGCAACCTTCTTTATTTTTACCTTTGGCAGTTTCGTTATCCTTACAACATCCAAATCTACAAAATGTTTGAAAAAATTAATACTGAATAGATATTGAGCATGAGAGTTTATTACATTTATTTATGAATTTCTTTTGTTATACGTAGGTGACATAGCTCCTTTTTTTGTTAGTGACACTGGCAAGATCGTACCTAGTAGATTTGCATGCTGGTTCTGGGGGTGGACATCCTTCTTGGTCGTTTCCTTGAGCTGCGGTAATATTATCAGACTTGCAACATCCGTATAACGTTTGGTTGCAGGGCATGATGGGACAGCCTTTATTGTTAGCGCCTTGTGCTGGGGAGACACTATCAGAACAGCATCCATATTTAGTTTCTTGACAAGTTTGTGGGTTTGGACAGCCTGGAATAAAATATCAATATATCTTATATTAGCTTATAATTCAAATAAATTAATTGATCCTGAAATGAATTGGCTGCAATAAGCTGTGATTAAATTTGCACTCAAAATGTAGAACTGTATTGTTGTACAATATTAAGACATTGAACAGGACAAGATGAATGAAGATGAATATGAAGTTTTAAACCTTCATCGAAAGGTCCGGTAGCAGGTGATTTTCTATCTGGACAGCATCCAAATTTGCTTCTAACGCATTTAGCAACTTTCTTCCTTGGTCTGCACTTAGGTTTTTTCGTGTAGACTTCAACGGTGGAGGTCCAATCCCATGAAGCTAAAATATAAGTAAATTGTTATGTTTAAATGAACTTGCGACGAGTGGATGGAGTCTAGTTTATCACTGAGGTATGTTGAGAAACTTCAACAGATTGCTACAATGTTTTTTTTTAATTCTCTCAGAATTTTATAGTACGTACTTATATAAAAAATACTTTTCATATCGGTTTCCGAAGCTTCTTCAAGTACTTGTATAACCAAAAAAAAGAGTAGAAAACAATTATGTTTGCTTTTACAAATCCGAGTTTAGAATATTGAGGTATAAAATTGATCGACTTACTAGTGCCTCCTGCGAGGGTGCTTTGTTCACCTTCAGTGGTTGATCCACTTTCTGCCGTGGTCTCGGTGCTACCTGCATAAGTTTATATGTTAGTATTTAATGTTAGTAGGTAGTGCTATATCCCTACCGTGCGAGACTGTGGACGAAAATATGGTCTGATTATGATGAGAATGTATACAGCTGGAATTCTTTATTTAACACTGTAATAAATATAAAATATTTTAAAGGAAAACGATTTACTTACTGTAAATATATATTCTTAGTTTTTCTTTGAAAAAATAATCATAAAGTCATTGACTACTATCTATACTTCAGTATATTGCCGGATTTAGGGTGATTATTTACTTAATTATTTAATTTCATAGATATGTAATAAAAGGTAGTAATATACAGACACCATACTAGTGATATTAGACTAACCTGTTTCTCCAGAAACTGTACTGCCCTCGGTAGTAGAAACTTCAGTCGTTGAAATTCCTTCACTGGTACTCTCAGTGCTACCTATTCAACCAATATTATGATATTATATTTAAATCAAATGATCATAGCCTACGTACACCCCACGTAGGGGGTGATATACCCGTGTTTCACTGATTGATATTTTTATGGACAGACAGTCACCAGTCTTCTGTGTCCTGTCAGACCGAGACTTTTTCTTTGGGAGTCCTTACCGGGAATTGAACCCCTGAGCCCTCGATATACACTCACCTATTAACCACGGTACCATGGAAGCGATCAAATGATTTAGGAGAAGGAATAATTTTTGCGAAACTTTGAAATAGTTCTATCGAAAATTGTTAAGTAAATAATAAGAACCTATGTATACGATACGAAGCAGGTTAGATATTTGAAAACTACAAAATCTTTGCTTCAATAAAAAATATAAAGTATCTACGTGATATAAAGAAAGTAGGTATTATTGAAAAAAATCATCTAACCAGTTGCTTCAGAAGTTTCTTCTGATGCAGAAACTTCAGTTGTTGACCCTTCGCTTGTAGCCTCTGTGGTGCCTGTGGTAAATAAATGCACATATTATACGAAAACAATATTAGAAACTCTGCAAAAATTTGTTAGGAGCGGATCAGGCAGGGATATTGGAAAATTGGAAGACTTTTTGCATTTATTTGTTACGGGTTTTTATACGATTCGTTTTAAATTACAGCAACGTAACAATAATGTAATAAAAGGTCTAATTTTTAAATGAATTAAATAATTTTGACAACTTACCAGTTGCTTCAGAAGTGGACATTTCAGATGTAGAACTATCTGTGCTTTCCGTACCGCCTGTTAAGAAAAACGTATAAAATATAAGTAAAACATTTTTTACTATATTAATTGATGCCTCATAATATATATTCTGCTTCATATTTTAGTTAGCTGAATGAAACAAAAATCTGCTTTATTAGCTAAGGTAGATAATATTGATATTATATATAAAAGAAACTACTTATAACTTTAAAGATTTTTTAGGTTGAGCGCTGTTTTTATTACGTAATATTATACAAGGTGCTTTGGAGTTAAGCTGCCGAGTGCCGAGTCATCCGAAAGCAAATTTTAGCTTAATTTTAATGTTAGACTCCTAGTCACTAGTTCAAATTTAATTTATATGTGGATGATTTTTTATAATAATGTTTAAGATTGATTTCCTTATGATAGGATTTTAAATAAATAACTTTGCTTACTTTCTGTAGTACTTTCCGAAGCTTCAGTAGAACCTGATACAGTACTTTCGGTTGAAACGATTTCAGTCGCTGTCGTACTTGAATCGCTAGATTCTGTAGTGCTAGACTCGGTCGTTCCTTCCAAATCAGTGACTGTTGATCCACTTTCTGTTGTTTCAGCTGATATCGTTGAGACCGTAGATCCCTCTTCCGCTGTTGAACCCTCTGTAAGCCCACTTTCTTGGGTAGATACCTCTGTGGATCCGCTTTCTGTTGTAGATGGTTCTGTAGATCCACCTTCAGTTGATGAACTCTCTGTTGATCCACTTCCTGCTGTTGAACTCTCCGTGGTTGAAATGTCTGTTGTTGCGCTTTCTGGTGTTGCGCTTTCTGTTGTTGCACTTTCTGTTGTTGCGCTTTCTGTTGTTGTGCTTTCTGTTGTTGCGCTTTCTGTTGTTGAAGTTTCAGTAGCACTGTCGGTTGTTGAACTATCTGATGAACTTTCTGTTGTTGAAGCTACATAATAAAGAATATCCAAATGTAAGTCAAATTGCGATCTGTAGTTAAAAATAATTAAGTCTTTATTAACCGAACGACATGTCTATAAATTGATTTTCTATTTCTTACTTATTTACCAATTAATAAATTTTCAACATATTAATCGAAATTACCTTCAGAGTCAGTCGAATAAGTTGCAGTTGTTTCGTCGGTTCCGCTTGATGTTTCTAATGAAATAAAAATGCTTTGTAAAATATAATATATAACAATATTTTTTTATGAATATTTGAATATACCAACCAGTAGAAATGCTAGATTCAGTGGAGCCAGATGAAGTCGTTTCAGTTTCTTCTGTAGAACCAGATTCAGTTGTTTCGGCCGTGGAAATAGTTCCTTTAAAAAAAATATTAAATTTTTATTAATAAATTTATTTGAGGCTATACAATAAGCTCCGTTTTAATGTCATAAATACTATCTGCTATTTAACACTGATGTCGTTGCAAGATCATTTGCTTGATTAAATACCTTTGTGGTTCTTTATTTTAATTATTAAACTGAAATATTTTTTTTTATATTTTCTGACTAAAGCGGGTTAGAATTTTCAGAACATATGTATTTTTCAAAGGATAATTTTTTGAAATTGCAGTATTACCTTCGGTATCTGACGATTGTGTACTTTCGGTTCCAGAGCTCTCAGTTGTACTAAATTCGGTGGATGCAGTTTCACCATTTTCAGTACTTGCATCTGATGTACTTTCAGTTTCCTCGCTCACAGTAGATCCTGCCTCTGTCGTGGATCCTTCGCTAATTGTGGAACCATTCTCTGTGCTCAACGTTGACTCAGTTTCTCCAGTTTCTGTTGAACCGGATTCTGTCGTTGCTTCTGATTCTGAGGTAACTGTAGTTTTCGTGTCTAATTCAAAATTGAAAAAATAATATATAAATTACAATGTGTTTATCACATTTTAAAGGCGAAAACATGATTACTTGCAAAATAAATGCACGGTAATTAAATACGTATATCTTAATCATTAAAAGTTATGCAATTCATTCTTAAATTAATGAACTTATATCCAAAATAAATGTTATATACGAATGTGCTATAATTGTTTTATTATAACCGTCATACCTGAACTTGTTGAAGATTCTGTTGATCCTTCAAGTGTTGTGTCTGTTATAGTAGACCCATCTGTTGTAGAACTATCGGTGGAACCTGTTATATCTGTAGTAAGCTCCGTTGATATATCCGTTAATGTGATACCGCTACCTTCTTCTGTTGTTTCAGTCTCGATAAATGTTGTTTCTTAAAAGGAAATAATATTTGTATTTTACATTATAATGTTATTTAATTTAGCAGAACTTTCTACTAATATTAGAAATGCGAAAGTTTTTAAGGATGTGTGTGTGTGTTTGTTGCTCTTTCACGCAATAGCTACTGAACCGATTGCATCAAAATTTGGCACGTAGACAGCTGGACAATTGGAATAAAATATAGGCAACTTTTTATCCCGATATTCCTACGGGATATGGACTTACGCGGGTGAAACCGCGGGGTGCAGCAAGTAGGGCTATAAAATTGTTGTTTAAGAACTTTTAATTTTTTTATAAAAGAATATCTAATGCTTTTTTAACAGTTTATGAGTTCGAACTCATAACCTTGGTTTCAATTATGTTAGGTCTGCGATAATTGGACTCGCACGGTGTCGCTATGCTATATGCTATATTGGTATTACATATTATTTTATCTGTGGTATTACCTAATCCAGATCCAGATTCCGTTGTGAATTCAGTTTCAATTTCCGAAAAGCTGGTCCTTTCACCAGATCCCTCTGAAATTATACAATTTACATAAATAGGTTTAATGTTAAATAAATTACATATATAATAATTACATAAACAATTAGTATATTATTATAATTTTTGAATTCAGTTAGTTTATAAGTACGCAGCTGAATCCAATTAAGAAGGAAGATAAAGCGACTTCGACAAAAATACTTACCAATTGTAGGAGTGTCACTAAACATGAACTCATCAAACTGAAAAATAAGAATAGATGATATTATTAAAAACAACAATAATTCTTAATGAATTTTATCTTGCAAGTTGTTTAAGCTGGTTGTTATATTTAACTCACGATTGACACTTATTTCAGGCACAACTGGTATACAAATAAGATTTAGATTAGGTAATTAAAAAAAACAATGTAAACTATGCTCAAATTTCCTTAATTGAACGCTCATTTCAAAAACGTTCGTGTTACTCTAGCTTCAACGTTACAAAAACAATTCTAGGATATTCGCGTAAGGTTGAATTTGAAAACTATATGCTTACAGCGTAACTCTAACTTCTTAGTCATAATTGGTGAATGTTTACTTTCGAGCGCTACTTTAGCATGGGACTGTGCATTTTGAGTTATTTCTATAATTATCAGGGATTGGTCATGACATTCGTTATGACATTACTTACGAAGGTAACTGCTTTTGCTTCTTTAACCTCGAGACCAGCTTCAGGATAATCATCTTCTTCTGGAGGACATTCTTCATCGTAGTCATCATCATCCATGATTGGAGTTGATTTGGAATCAACAGGCAACATCTCATCTGTGGAAAATTACAGTTTTATATTTATTGTTTTTTATTGATTTCCCAATTGATTTTAAATGGGCATTGTCATCCGATCACGTATGATTTAGTATTAATCGATAATAGTTAAATTTAATAAACCGTCATATTATTACTCATTTAAATAACCGCTTTTTACGAAGAATATAGAAGTATATAAGTGACATGACTGTCTATCTTATTGTTCCGGCTTATCTCTGGAACCGGTGAATGAAATAAGAAATTACTTAAGCTACATTTGTTCCCTCCGTTTAGGCGGCTGAAACCGCGAGACGCAGCTAGCAGTAGATAATATTTAATAATTATAATTATTCAATTACAGTACGTTAGTTTTGCAGTTGTAATATATTCGTTTCTCTTTCTCCGTATTTGTACATTTAAAGCATAAAATAACACATAGTTCACCTTCATCGCATGGTCCAACATTGCAAACTTGTGTCGACTCAAGTATCGACTTTTCGTCGCAGTTTTTCGAGATTTCTTCTCCTTTCAGACACGTGACACGTCGGTGCTGTTCTCCGCCGCCGCATTCTTTTGTACACTACATTACATTTTTATATGACTTTACATTCAAGGTTGTTTTAATAAAATATGTCATTGTAAATACGAACAATTTCCAAAAAAACAGATTTCACAGATTGTTGAGAAAGCTATAATAGAGGAATGTTTTAGAAATCCAAATTTCTAGTAAACAATTTTATTGTATAGGATTTAATAACATGCGTCTGTATTATAATTAGGTAATACTCGATAATGTAAATTATACCAATTAAAACTGTGATGAAAATTACATTTTTTCTTACATGTTTTATAAAATGGCAAAACGTGACATAAAACTAAGTATCTTTTCAGCTATTTTTTATTATTTATAAAATATTTTAGCACCTTGTGTCGTGCAATGATGATGAATTACCTCAGACCAGGGTCCAGCGAACCACTTCGCGGGGCAGAGCTCGGTGGGCACCTCGCAGGGCGCGGTGTCGCGGTACCGCTGGAGCGCGTCGCAGCGCGCGTCGCCCACGGGCCGCACGCTCGCGCCGTCGAACAGGCCGCAGAAGACGCGACGCGTCTTGTTCCCTTTGCCGCATTCCACTGAGCACTGCCAAAGATCACAGAATCTATATATCTTCTAATATATAAAATTCTCGTGTCACAGTTTTCGTTGCCAAACTCCTCCGAAACGGCTGGACCGATTCCTCTGAAATTTGGTAAGCATATTGGGTAGGTCTGAGAATCGGCTAACATCTATTTTTTATCCCGATATTCCTACGGGATACGGACTTACGCGGGTGAAACCGCGGGGCGCAGCTAGTATATATATAAAAGGATGTGATGTTAGTTACACTATTTATAACTCAAGAACGCATTACCCGATTTGGCTGAAAAACTGTACAGAGGTAGCTTAGAACCAGGAGACGGACATAGGAAAGTTCTCCCGGTAATCCCACGGGAACGGGAACATGCGAGAAAAACCCCGGGTCTATCTTTCCTGCGACTACGCGGGCAAAGTCGCGGGAAAAGCTAGTAAGTTATATGCAGCACATCGGATGAATTCAGAATAATAATAGATTAGAGAAATATTCCTTTCCCAAATGAATTAGAAAACAATAAGTATCACGACCTTCTTGTTTATAACATGCTTACGGTATATTTAAAACTGAATATGGATAAAAATGTTTTCTGTTTCACTATTTTTGTTTACCATTCTCATACTTTTTTAAACCCTATTAAGCGCTTGTGAAATAGAAAGAGTGAATATATGCAACTATGATGAAATAGTTTATCCTAATCTATACATTGATTTATTGTAAATTTCCTTTAAAAATGTCTCACATTGCTCCATTGCGTGGCGTACCACTGCACTTGGCAGGCGGGGAGCAGGTCGGGGTCGCACGGCTCCTCCAGCACGTGCTGCGGGTGGTAGCTGCAGAAACTAGAGTTCACCACTTGATAGTCTTTTGTCACACATTGAGCCAATCGCGTACGTTTCTTCGACAGGCATGTGTCGCACTGCAATATTATGATTATTATTTATTTGAATTCTAAGCATTAAAAATATCATTACATAAATTCCTAATCCTCGGACTTAAAATCGATAAGTCGGGGTTCGAGACCAGGCGAGCGTGCAGAAAATAAATTGATTTTTCAATTAATCTGCGCATGTGGATAACATCATCACTGCTCAAACGGTAAAGGAAAACATCGTGATGTCGAAAAATCTAAAGTTCGATGACATGTGACATCTGCCAACCCGCACTTGGCCAGCGTGGTGGATTATGGACTGAACCCTCATGAGAGGCCTGTGCACCAGTGAGCAGATGATGGTGATGATGATGATGATGGCATAAATTGATAAAAAATTCAAACTTTGCGAATTGTTCTTAAACAAAAAGCATTGAATTTGCTTGTAAAAGAAATCAAAAAATTAAAAGTGTTATTTATTTGAGTTCTTAAGCCATTCTTTTTAAAACGCTTTTAATAGTCTCACCTGTATGTTTGCATGTAACCAACTACCTTAAACTCAATTTAAATTTACTTTAAAGGAACAAAATTGTCAGGGTCGCTGACAATACAATAATTTCACGCGTGAAGTGTGTTTTTTTGTGCTTTTAAAATATATTTCTTAATTCTAGGTATATGCAAAGAAATTGAACATACTCCGGCCCAGTCAGTAAGCACCCAGTCAACTCCGTCACATGGGTGCAAAATGCAGGCTTTCTCCGCCGGCGGTCGTTCTTCAGAGCACTCCTCGTCATCGTACACTTCTACTCGACCGTTTATCTTTTGGTAGCAGACCACTTCACGTATCTGTTTTCCTGGTCCGCACAATTTGTCGCACTAGAAGGATAAGGAGCAGTGTAAAAAATTTCAAACGAGTGTTTACGATTTTAAGCTTTTATAATAGGGTCTAATCTAAATCTTAAGTTTGCAAATATAGGGAAAATAATGAAATTATCCAAGTTTCTGTACCAAATAATTAAGAAATTAACAAATTCTTCATTAATCAGAAATGAATTTTGTGTGTTTAAATCACAAAAATAAATGAAAATGCTTACAGGTCTCCAAGGGCCAGTGAACCAGGTCGGGCAGGTTGCGTTTTGATTACATTCCTGGTAAAGTTCCGGTTTCGGTCCATAAACATCGAAGCACTCTTTATCAGCCGTGATCGATTTCATTCTAGGATTTTTTTTACACGTAAATCAATAATGAAAAATAAAGCTAGGAAGAATACTGTAGCTTTTTAAAGAAAGTTATCATCATATTCATGACAAGATTCGATGCGACAAATATATATGCATACCATATAAAAATCATTGCGTAAAAATCCGTTATTGTTTTTTTTCCCAAAGGGACAATTTAACTGCATTTTACATCCAAAAAAAGTACCAATAATAAGTACCCCTGAATGACGATCTTCTCACAGTACACCTGTCGGGAGCGGGTGCCGCCCGCTCCGCACGGCTTCGAACAAGGGCTCCACGGCCCCTCGACCCAGCGCGGCGGGCACGCGTCCGTGTTGCACGTCTGGTTGGTGGGCGGCTTCAGCCCCGCCTCGCACAGGCTATCGTCCACCACGTCCAGTTCCTCGCGAGACCGACACGTCACATTGCGGGTTTGTGTGCCTTTGAAATGTGATTATCAATTATTTTTGTGTTTGATAATGTATAAGGGTTGAGAAGTTAATGTCATTTATTTAAGTATTGAAGAAAACAACTATGCATTTATGAGAATATATGAAAAATTATCATAGGTAGAATTTCATTTTATAATAATGTTCATAGTGTGTACGTCTTTTCAATCAAATCATTCTAAATACGTATCTAATCAATCAACCTAAAATACGTATATAACATTACCTCCTCCGCAAGTAGCGCTGCAAGGAGAGAACTCTTCATGTACCCAGTTGTATTGCTGGTTAGGAGGTGGGGCCAGAGCTGACGGCACGCTGTACTCGTATTCAATTCCAACGTTGTCTTCTTGTAGAAGAATCTGCGAGAAATAATACAAATTACTTAGAAGCTGTGACATTAAATTGGTGCATAATAATTTGTTAATTGTGCCATAAAGTTTTATTTATGCTGAGAACATGAAGTACGTTTAAAATAAGCTATAGTGATTGTTTAAATACAATATTGCTGTATCTCAGATAACAGATAACAGAGAAGGCCCTTATGTAGAGTATATGTCTTTTTTCTTATATCTTTATACTATTAATAGTCGTCACTTATTTAAATTGACGGTTTTGCCCGTGGTACATTTATATATGGCCTATGTGACTCAGTGAAGTTGCAGCTTTCTAAGGGTGAAATAATTTTTGTAATCGGTCCATTGTATTTTACGTGAATACAAACATACAATAATACAAAAGATCCCTCTTTATAATTTAATAATATTGTGTAGACATTCGTTTGAATTCGCATTAATATAAATTAGTTCAATTCACTAGATAAACTGGGAAGATACTTTCGTCCCTGTCCAATAATTTAGACGATACTTAGGCTCGACCTAATTTAGACGATAAGTATCCATAGTTTTGGATATTACGTTGCCTACAACGTATCAATTTAAATTATACATATCAATATAGATTTTATTCTTATTTAATATTTCTTGTTCTACTATACACCTACTACTTATCGTATTCAATAATAGCCAGTTCTTACTGATAAATAAAGCGATTCGTTGATCGGTCCCAGCGAGCGCAGTTTGTCTGGCGCTGCGAAACCTTGCTGGCTCCTCTCATAGTGCCAAAGAGATCCCGCGATTATCGTGCTTCGAGGGAAGTCTATGTGATAATCGCCGTTAAGATAGTAAGTATTATCCTCCTTCGCTCGCAGTGCTGAAAATTTTATTTATTACTTAAATTGAGAAATATTAATCCGTATTTTAATAAAACTTCTATGGATAAACAAATATTTGTAATAGATTTTCTATTTGGTAGAATTTTTCTAGCGTATTTATAACATTTGATAACTGATTTTTAATTTTCCAATAATACAATCGTAATTAAATAACATTTGTAATAAAAAAGTGACTGACTTACCGAGATAATTACTCGATGCGTTTACTTCTGCTATGATTATGTTGGTCGCTCCTTGGGGTATTAATAATATGTCATTGTAACCTGAAAATTAAAACATTGTAACAAAAAGATCATACTTTATATATCGTATCCAAAAGTATAAATTATCGTCGTGCATTTTTAGTATTTTCTAATAAAACATTACCTATGCACCTACTTTTTTTCATTTTTCAGTACACAATAAAATAAAGAATCTACTTTTTATTATTTTTCGAATGAAAAGCGATAAAAGCGAACCTTTAGTGAGATCTTGCGTGTCGATGATTCCGCTGTTGGTAAAGCAGTTGGTGCCGTTCCCACGACACTGACGGCATTTGTCCTCCCGTGCGTTGGACCCCAGCATCATGTCACAGCCCACCGGCTAGTGTATGCAATAAGTCGTATTTCAAATCCGTTAGCCAATTAAAACTTATATTTAATGCGGATGTTCCTATACATTATGCTTTCTCATTTTCATTAACAAATATGCTAAATTAAACAGACACAAAACATATATCTAGTGTGAAACTGAAAACTACCCTGAGTACTAGTATGTGTATAAAATTACGTAATTAAACATTTAAAGCACTTCTTATCAACCCATTTTTTGAGACTTGAATTATTTTATTAAAATGTCTATATAATTATTGATTTTAAGAAAAATATTCATGTGCCCAATCAATGTATTTTATTTATATTAGTGACATTGTTTTTATATCTGAAAATGACAAATCGCACAACTCAAGTGCAGGTGAGTTAGTAATCAAACATCGCACATTTGCCTGGATTAAGTACCTTTTCTTATTTTAACATCTTATTATGGCTAGAACGTATAGTTAAGTGCTTATTCATAGCATAACTGACCTGGCAAGTACCATTTACACAAACGTCGAACGACTCTTCGTTGCATCGAGTACCGTCCACCACCTTTTTTTGTTGACGGTAGTAAAAGCGCTCCCCGCGCGGCATGCAGTTCAATTCACAAGGATTTAAAGCTTTCGTGTAGGGAACCCATCTGAAATAATGAATCAATGAATTAATCAAATACTCTTTATTCTAATTATAAGACACATATTTGAAAAATAAGTTCTGGTGGTGCATGATAATAAATACTGAAAGTACTAGTATGATACTATATAAAATACAAGAAATTGATAAATAACAACGTAACGTAATAATCCTTAATCCGATATCGGACTACATGGCAGGCTCAGGCTAAGAAAAATAATCTTAAAATCGATTCCACCCGTAAAAAGTTATGAGGAAACAAAGACAAAAAATATATTTGAGTTGATAACTTCCTTTTTTCGAAGTCAGTTGAAAAGTAGGATTTATCACTGAAAACAAATAACCTAACCTAACAAGGGTAACATATTTAAGAATACATACTTATATTTTTGTCCACGGAACCTCACATTGTCGTATTCAGAGCACTGCTCGGATCGGAAATCCCCTGAGTTTTCAGGACAATCTTGAGTCTGGCAGGAAAAATATTTCGTATCTCCGCCACTGCACAGTGGCTGTCCATCTGACCTGAAATTCGTGTTAATATAATAATATTTGCTTAGTAGCTACTCAGTAATCTGTGGTTAAATCGTAACATCTATCCGTATATTTTGCTCTTAAAATAAACGCTACTGATAAAGCTTTAATTGTGTTAACTCTTTTTTGCCTCTGTCTTTTAAATTGGTATATAATCCTATTAAAAAATATATAAGAAAGCTATAGTTTCCAAAACAAGGTTTATATCTAAAAATAATACATACCCGAATTCTAAACATATTCTCTTCTGGCTGGCAACACCACCGCCACAAGTCCTAGAACACGGCGAGACTTCGCCCCACTCGCCCCAAGCGCCGCCGCCTATGCCCCCCGGTATAACATATGAAGATGGAAGGAAGAGCCCTGCGCCTTGCCGCCTGTGCCTTATTCGGTGACCGTGAATCTGAATTACAGAACAAGGTCTATTTAAAAAATAATTATATTAAAAAAATATCTCTTTACTAGCCGGTTACCACAGTCTGTTTCTCATGTCTGTTTTCAATGAAGAAATAGATACTAGGTGTTCGCCCTCGGAACCGCCCGGGTAGTCATCATTCACTCGGGAATGATTAAGGTTAAACAAATTTTCAAATTGGTCCAGAAGGTTTGGAGCCTATTAAATCGAAACAAACTAAAAAACCCTTCTATGAATATTTCTCTTTTTCCTTACAAATAGTAGTAGTAATAGTTTATTTAATAACAAGAATTCATACGTATTCAGATTATTCAGCGTCAACTTTAACATTATTTGATATCTTAGTAAAATTTTAGTTTTATATGTATATGTCACATAAGTGTGTGCATTACTAGCAACACTCAAATACAATATGTGTTTAAATTCATCGATTTAATTTTAATTACGCTCATGTGCGTACGTACATCATATAAACAAGCTATCGTGTGATCGTAGGACACGGCCACCCGCCGATGTGCAAGCGGCTTTACCGCGTCTTCACCGCGGGAAAGTTCTACAATATTGTTATGACGATAAACAACTTGTAGCGATTCTCGAGCATTGGTCTTTGAAGATAGATATAGGAGTTATGGCTATTAAATGAGCGATCATTTTTTATTTAGATTTTGAGGAGGTTGCTTTTGGAGAAATTCAAGGAGAGCACCAGATTTAATTTTCAATTGTTTAGAAGTATAACATTCAAAAATGTTGCCTGTTTCTTTTTCATTACTTAATCATTGATATAAAGTCTTAAAGGTTTCAATTTTTATAACTGAGAATAATGTTACATAATTTTACAAATTAAACATCCTTTTTTTATAATTGGATTGTTGTTTGTTTTAATTTACACATTATTTAATAAAGGATGGTTGTGTTAAAATTATGTTAGATAGTTTATAGAACAGATAAAATCTACTGAGTGTAGGTAAAAACAGTTACAGAACATTTATTGAAAAATTCATAGACCACCAATTTCGAGGCTGTTAATATTTACTGCACTAGTGTTTGGATTGGATGCATAATGCAACACGAAGCAGTATTTACTTGCGCCCACGTTGCACACCTGCCATGAAATCCATAAGATTCAATAGTTCGTTCTCGTTAAAGATCAAAACATCCGGTCGTTTAATGTTTTCTAGTTCAAGTGGGTATACAAATGACGTATGTCAAGAAATATAAGTGATCTACGTGTATAGTGTACACACTCAGTTGGTTATGTGTATAGTATTATGTTATCTGGGTATATGTTGACATTTTTCTTGCTCGTAGGTAGAACAAAAAACGGAGGGAAAAACGAGTATACCATTTTTGCAAAGACAGAATGTTTTTTTTTCTTTTTGTTTTTGCTTGTTTCAAGACTGGCAGTTTTTTTTTTAATTTTTCTCACCTTCGAACTAGTATTGACTAAATATAGTATTGCAGTAGTACAATTTTGGATTCTCAATTAAAACAGTCTCCCTCAATAATTCCATTCCATACTGTAGTCCAATACATGGATGCGTGCTAAATCTAAATATATATCAAACTTAATAGACCGAGTCTTAAACAAGCTAATATAAAAAGACAATGTCCTCATAAATCGCCTAACACGAGCAATGAGCTAACCGAATTTTTAGTGCTGTAGATGACCGTCCTAGTTGGTCATAAGCTAACGTACCCATCAATTGAAGGCGCCTTTTGATTAGATTTATGACTCTTTAGAGAGATCAATTAGTATTTCGATAAGGTTGTCAACGAATACCTATATATAAAGATAAATTAATTGCTTCAAAATATGTTATGAGCTTTTATTTATGTTCCTTTTTGCATTTTTTTGGTGTGCGATAAATCTTACTATTTGAATGTAAAATGTCATGTTATGTTTTTTTAAAAGTATTTTTATTGGGATTCTTGTCAAGATAGACGCAATGTAATGAGTCTAGACTAATAAGTCTAGGTCTCTTAGGTCCTATTCTTTCAGGTTAAAATACTTTTATCCCGTCTTCAGCTAGCATATTATGTACAAACCTCGAATCACCTTGCTTTTTTGTATTATAGGCAATTTATAATAAAAATTGACGAAACAAAAAAGATTTTAATTATATAAAATAACAACAACCCTCGCGTGACAACCCTACATATCATGAAAATGTTAGTCTCACGCTGTGAATTCCACGTGTTTAAATGTTATATGATGTAGAAATGAAATTGAAAGTAATTTGTATGGTATTATTATTACCATGGTTTTTAATTTATGATTAACTTTTGCCTGCGGCTTTTCATAGAATCGTGGGAAATATTACTAGATTATTTTCTATAGTTTCTACACATAATTCACAAAAATATATTTATTGAGTAGTTATTTATTTATTTAATGGTATTTCTGTCGAATTATAAATAAATAAGAAGTATCTATCGTTACAATCTATTCCGTTTTAATAAATATTCCATGAAAATTATAAAATGTTCTATTTTCAGCAACACTTCAGGCATTAAAAACCCATTCTAATCATAGATATAGTCACAATTTATGCGACTGTCCGCAAATTGCGTTCAATAGACGAAGCAATTCGAAACCTAGCTAAAAATTGATTTATTAACGTATTGTGAAAACAGATGTCTCATTAAATTGGACGGTATAAGGTTAGATGGTGATTTATGAGAGCGGCGGGATTCAAAGTCAAGGCTCGTTGTGGGAGAGGTCAATGGTATAGCGGCCTATTGCTTAATATGTGTTCTTTGGCATTCACAGGGTGAGGGTCAAATCATCGGGAGGTCTGTCAATAGAAGTCAGTTTTGAGAATATAAATATTTATTGTAGATACTCGTGACAACGATATATTAATTCGAAGTTTCAATACTATACTATTAAATAACAATCTTTGGATTTTACTCTCAGCGAAAAATTTTCTCCATGTTTTATTTTTTTAGTTTTATAGGATAAACATGCTAATGTTAATATAAAAAAAAAGATTATTTGTATGTTGCTATTGATTTAATTTATTATTTTTTCTTAAGCTTTAACTGTTGTTCCCAAAAATGGAGATTCAATTTGACTGTATTTTTTTTACTTTTATTACTTCATGATAACTCGATGTTACCCCCAGGGACATCGGAGACCTTTTATGTTGAGAAAAATTATACAGTTTAATAATAACTACTTACGTGTGAGAAATGATGCCTTGAAGCCGTCCACGATATACAATTAATAATAAAGATGGCTGCCACCAGCAGCAATCTGTAACAACAAATGCAATAGACCATTAATATCAAGTGCACTACATGCTTGCTATAAGATTAATATTAGTGTGTAAAGAATTAGGAAAATTATACATTATGACTTTTACAATGGTCAGTTTGGTGCCATAGTATATCGAAGTATAAACCTAAACCACAGAATGTGTTTCGTCCATCGTTCAGGGAGAAAAACTATTTGAAAGGCTTCTGTAAAAAGAAACAGAGAATGAAATAAACGACCACACCATAAGCCTTCAATCTAATGAAAGTTGTAAAAAGCATAAATAAAACACGTAATTGTCGCTATACGACGTAAAGTTTTGGTGTGAAACTTCCATTTAAGGTAATCACTCTGGTTCATACTAGGTAAAGTAATGAATATAAATAAAAAACATTCGAAAAATGTTAACAAGTGGACGCGACCGAGCGATAGATGAGGAGTAAATTTTATCGCTTTCCGAACATCTCAAAACACTTTGTGTCCAATTACACGAGTTAGAGTTGAGGTAAGTATTTGATAGGTTCATTCTTAGGTATGGGTTGTTGATGAAATTGTTAGATACGAACGGCGTGATCTGCTGCCGCGCTTCTATCTGATATCATCTTTATTGGCTTGTGGCTCAAGTTATCAAATTATTTGATGCTACAAGGACCGCCCGTGACTGTGAAATGAATAAAAACTAAATATCATTTTAATGGAACATTTCTCTTGAAGCATATTTTTTTTGTGTTACATTTTTAGTCAGTATCATAACATAGAGTTCTATGAGTTTAGTGATTTTTTGTAGCTTACTACGGGACTGAGGATTACTACAATAATGAGTATAATTTAATATCAAGACTTCCAGAATAACCAATCGATTGAAAACTCAAATGTTTTTAAAACTTGGACCAGCACAAAAGCTATTTAATCCCGTGGGATAATAAAGTATAGAAAGCAAGCAGGATGAAAGAAATGTTAATTAGCGGCCATGACTCTGAACAAAGACGTATTCACCTTGATATCATAGTAATTAGTTTGTGAAAGACGTGATAAAAACAATGCAAGAATGTATAGACATCATATACTCAACGTGTAATACAATCTTAGTTGCATAAGATAAACTCATAACTTCATGAAAACGGCACTTTAAAATTTAAATATATTGTCTTTAAGTGGGATTTCTAGGGAGTTCAAATGGTTGGTTAATTTAAAATCTATGCATACAACGAAGACTCCATTGAAGAATCAAGCTGCACGTTATGTATTGCAATAACATCGACACAATTTAAGGATAAGAAGAAGGAGGATCTAAAAGGAGATCTACGAAATACAGCCAAACCTACACATCCGGTTCGGTCATCATGTCTTAAAAGTAGGTCCAAATCTATTCATAATTGACGTAATCTGTTTAATATTCAAGTATTTGGAAGTGTAACAATTGTGCAACTATAAAGAATGATGTGTTTTTTGTAATTTGGAATATATTGATCATTATTAACACGCTTTTTTAAAATATATTTTTATATTTATATTAAATTCACCTATATGTTTGAATATAACCGAGTCGGTTACGGCCGGTCGGTACATATAGATGAAAAATTAAAATTTAGATTTGGTTTTGACCCACTTTATACGGAAATATTTAATTACAGCTTTGTATTCTCATCAATCTTTAACAATACAATAATATATGTTTTTCCTATTTTCCTGATTAGGATCATAATCATCATTATCTTCAGCCACTGTATGTATCTTCCCACTGCTGGGACACAGGCTTCCTATTAGTGTTCAAGCCATAATCCACCACGCTGATTAAATGCGTCAAGTTGCAATTATATGAACGTGTTATATTTTCATTTTTCTATTTTTTTCTTTTTCCGTTTTCATTCTATTTCCGTAAATCATTAGTTTTTATAGCCTAACGGAATATGTGATTGGGCAAGAAAACTAGGGACATAATGCAGTCTAATATAATTAATTTTTGTTAAACCTAAGGCGTGTTTTGTTAAACCTAACCCGTAAGGCGAAGGTACCACTATTTTCATATACACATTGAAAAGGAAATGTAAATTATCAACACAATTAGTCATATATCGGCCACATAGCACGTTTGGCCCGAGGATGTAACATTTGATATACAAATGCGATGATACAGTTAATTTGCGGCATTGCGAGATGAACTTGGCATTGCAAATATCGTGTTCCGCGGGAAGGTAAGCCGATCCGCCTGTCAATTAACATTACAGCGGCTGATTTATAGTCGCTCCATGGTTTTTTGTTCGCTACTGTGTTTTTCTTTTGGTACGATTGTTTTGGTGGGAGCAAATGATTACATTTGTTTGGATTAGACTACGGTGTTTTTAGAGACGTTTTTAGTTATTTTTTGGGTTCCGTACCCAAAGGGTAAACCTATTACTAAGACTGCTGTCCGTTTAGCTGTTGTCTAGAATTGCATGGATGATCAATTTTTCAGCAATTGCTCTTTAGCTTATTTTTGCACACTAACTTTAAGAGTTCCACTTAGTGTCGCGAGAATTAACAGCAATATTAATGCGACTGTGGGGTAAGAATTAAAGAAACGAATAATGCATGGTTGTGTTTATTTTCAACATCTCGTTTAGTTGTCTGAAATGTAATGTGGCGGCTACATACCCTCAAATTACCTTTTGTGAAGGTAAAAGACGTGGGATCTGTCGGACTGTAGATAATTATTTTGTTGAAGGCTACGTATTTCTATCTGTTTTATTCTTAACAAACAAAAATAATAAAAAGCTCGACTTTTGAATAAAGAATATTATGTGATTCAATATATTTAGATACCTATCGCGTTATTACCCTGATTGCTTGTGATATAACTTAGGCATTTAAGACAGACGTAAGATCTTTTGTAATATTATTTTTTGTATAAAGAATTGTATTAGCAAAAAAGATAGATGTTAATATTTTAACTAGTCCTATAAATAATCACATAGCTACGGTGGAAACAAAAATACGATCTCTTTGAATTTCCCCCGTGTCTTTGAATAGGTGCTTGGCACAAATTGCAATGTTTGCATTGGTTTGTTGAATTTCGACAAAGATTTGCTCTAAACTCGAATACTCTTGTTTACATTGACTTTATGGAATCGTCTGTTATTGTTAGCCCAGTGGTTTTAGAGTACATTGCTACATAAACGTTAAAAACTGTTAAAAAATCTGATGTTGTCTGGAAGTGTAATTCGATACCTACCTTGTCTCGCATCAAATTAAACATTAGATATTGTTTTATAAACAAACAATTTTAATGGTAAACACGCATAATTTTCCGGGCATTCGGGTTTTTACAATGGTCGTTCGTTATTTTGCGTATGCGAATATGAAAAACTAATAAAATTATCAAACGTTACTCGTCGGTGTTGTCTCGTAAAACGCGTAATTTACAATGGCAGCGTATAGTCCGCGGTGTCATTATAAAATGTTTACTGAAATCGATTTCATGGCTGCTTCTTGTTGATGCTTATTTGAAAATAATGCGGGCGGAAGATATCTCAGAACGGTAACAATGATAGCTTGTTGCTTAGCTTCGATCGGCTTCACTCGCGTCCACTTCACGTTATTACACGTAAACATACAAATATACATGGAACATACAATTAATATAACATATCCATATTAACAGAATATAATGAAAAGAGAATTCTTTTCATTATATTTTATTTTCATTATAACATATTCATATTATATTCATATTCATTACTTGAATCATTACATGTTTTGTTTTCTGAGCATAAAAAGTACAAAAATTGTCTTTGTCCTCTAACAATGTATACGTTTTAAGTCTCATAAAAATATAGGCGTAGCATTACAGTCGGATATTCAACAGTACGTATTTATTATTGATTCATCTTAACTTCAACACAGTAATATGACAAAAGTATTTATAGATGCATCAACAACAATAATGTATTATTTCAAAAACCCTCACGTGCAAATCGACTCAACCAACGATAACTATATATAAAATATTAACTTCAAGTGGCTATAGATAGCCATTTAAATTATTTTTAAACGCATTGTGTATGCAAAGTCCCATTACGCGCTTCCGACCTGACGCCGACGCGTCTGCTAAAACTATTAACATATAGCGCAAGAGTCACGTTGAATTCTATTAAATAAGTATTATGATTATAACAACATAGCGCCATGAAAGAAACCGATAGTGAATTCATTTCTGTACAGCTAGTAACATATTACTTTTCGTTCAAATAATTAAGATAACAAAGGTTTATATTTTAAATAAATTGTGCCTACAGATAATAATTAATTAAAATAATGATGAACAATCCAATAAAAACTTAATGTGGTTTTATAACTCTGTATTATTTATAGGCATGCCAAATTTCGTACCTGCTGCTCCATCCGCGTGACTTTCGAATTTTTTCTTCAGATTTTGACTTATTATAGATGTAATAACTCATTAACTTTAACTCTTAGTCTAAGCGCCTTGTAACGAGCTAAAAATATCATCTGATGCGCGTTAGCTTCAAATGCCATTATTTGTGGATAAATGTTTTCCGCGAATAAATAATTTATGACTCCATTAAGGTATTGTTAAACGTTACGATTCATGAAAGATAAACTAACAGAAATAGTTAACATGAGTTTCAAAAGGTAAGAAAGTCGTATTCGTATAAAGTCGAGTCGGTTTATTGATATTTAATTAGCACATTTAATGTAGCTTAAATTTCAATCAATTTTCCGACGTAAATATCGTATTTTAAATAAATTTAATCGCATATCATCGGCATTTAATGAAAATCTCCCTATTTCTCTATAATTATTAATGAAGCATATGAGATTTTTTTAACTGACATTTAACCTGTTTTTTATTACGCAAACTTTCTATTTTGTTTATTTTTTAATGAACGTAGCACATAAAAAATTGCATAACTTTTTAAAGGAAACCATTTATTTACTCCAATTGTCAGTGGAGCGAAGCTTTTATAAACAAATGTATCACTCGCATCGCAGACTTGTATGATGTAATGCTAATCCATTGTATAAATAGGTTATATTAATCGTTGACAAAGCCCACGGGTATGGCTCGCCAATTTTAATGGGATAACTGTTGAAATGACGCCATCCTAACGGGTTGAAGTTCTCCAAATCAGGCGACAGCTCTTATTTGTGTCTTCCATCAGATAGGCAATGTATTGTTATTTTATTGACAATATTTTATTTTGATAATAATTCTTGGGAAATAGTCTGTTGCGAAGGGGACCAGTGTAGCTGATATTAATGTAGGACGATAAAGTTTTTTAATAGCTCTGATGCAATTTGACATGATTTTTCCTTAAGCTTCAAGCCATCTTATGCCTCAAATATCCGTTTTCTTTTTATTTCTTATTACATTTCCTGTGACCAGATCAAAGGTGCTATGAATAATTCACAAGCTAAGCTATACTTACACAATGATTCACAAAGCATCCACCACATAAAAGTGCAACAAAACAGAAATTTTCATGATCGAGTAATTTATTTTCAATTTTTATCGACGTATCTAGATCATAAACAAACTCTGGTTTCCTCTATCAATCTGTCAATAAAGAGAGTCGGGAGTGTTTTTAAACTTGGTGCAAACTTCTCTAGATTTCAGTAAACCTACGTCCGCCCACGCAAGGTGAATGGTTTCTAGAAATAAGGTCGCAACAATCAATTTGCTTGATGTGATCATTTTTCTTAATTTAATGCTGGTGCTGAAACTTCGCATAACATTTAATAGATATATTTTTACTTTTATTAAGTACATTATTGTAGTGTATTATTAAGTAAACCAAATAATTGAAATTCATTGTCGTTTTGTTAAATGTCTTCGAGAAAACAAAACGAAACTACCATGAACAGGCAAACCCTCATTCAAACAAACTTCGGCATTGCGAGATTTGTAGATATTAGGGTCGCCATTCGACTGTTTTTTTTTTGTTCTGCTACTCGATAACTCCATGGATTTGGAACTGTTTGGCGTGATTTTGTTTGTGACACGAAATTGTCGTCATTTGGTTCCATCTAAAATCTGCAATAGACATCGGTGACCTTTTTGTGGAAATGTATTGTTATATTAGTGTTCGTTTATCCGCCCGAGTTTTCGTGTAATGTTTCCAAACAATTAATTATTAAAAGAACTAGTCTCAATAGACAAATCCATAAAACCAAAAAATGTAAAAAAATCTGGTCTTATGTATTAATACTTTGTAGAACCAGTTTGACTTCCTTTTATTTATATAGATTAGGCGCCAGTGAAAAACATTTTACTAAGATAGAAGCAACCCTAATAAACAAAGTAGCACAGTTCGGTCGTTCGCTACATTGGATTTATAGATACTTAATATAATATTTTCATTGAGCAACATATAACAATGTTAGCTTTGTCCAAAAATGTATACCGATGATCATATCACCCACAATTAGCACATTTAAATTCAACGGTTGATGTCTTTATGTGTGTCAGCTTTTTGGTAGCGGCTATTGTTTAAAAATGATTTTAAGTGTGTATAATTCGGTAATAACTTGTTACGTCATTATTTAAATTTAAGGAATGCTCATGATTGTTAATAAGATATTAACTTTCAGATATTATGCTCGAGTAAAGTATTAATTGAGCAGACAAAAGTATGGTTCGTCTAATAATTAATGTTTTGGTTTCAAATGGTATCAATAATTATAAAAACGAAAAGAAACTGGTCGGCAAATAACCCAATGATACGGAAATATTAAATTCCACACAAAATCTCCTCAAGTTTGTATAGTTCTTTATCTACAAATGAAAGGCAATAGTTAAAAAAAGAATGACACCGCATACCAAATTTGCATTTTTCCCTTTAAAATTATTATTATCAAATACAAGAAAGAAAACAAATAGAACATTTGGCTGCAGACTCGACTTGTTGTATGACGAAATATTTGATACGGCTAAAAATAGTTTTCGAGTTATATTGGTCAAGTGTCCTGATGTTTTATGGTTGTTTAATTAAATTTAAAAAAAAATTAAAAAATGATAATTTAATTTTCCAAATCACCTTTAATTACGCATATATATAAAATAAAATACTTAACAACCATTTATCCTTATAGAACACATAATGTAAAACTTATCAAAGTCGCAATAAATGCATTGTATAATCTACATGTATATGACTTAGCAAATTTCATGGAACGAACGGCATAATTTTTCAACTGTAATAACAACTTGTGGAAGCTGAATTATAAACAAAATAATATTTCTATAGACAACATACATTTCGCAGTACAGTCATGTACACATTATATGTTGATTATTATGAAAAGTTAAGGAGTTATCGAAATAATAAATATACGACTGACGCGCAGGACAGCAAAATAACAGTATAGAAGAGAAAACATAGTATTCAATTTATTGACGCGTTTTTCCCAGTCAGTTCAGTAGTTTCCCAAATTACAAAAGTTACAACTAATTTGAATTAGGAAAAACGCGTTCTATCAAAAAACGGATTTAAACGCTGGCATACCTATAAATTATAATTTATATGTAATACGTACCCTATATACCTACTAAACAATATTAAAATTGTGCTCTAAATTTTTAACTCGATGTGTGTTTTATCTGTTGAGCTACTTATATTTAAACCTACACGAGATGTATGATTCACATTCGTAGCTCTCACTTAATATTTTTTTTGACAGTCTCTGATGATTCAACATTTCATTGTTGTTTTGATAGTAAAATTTCAATATAATATGTTGCTTTTGAATAGTAACAACTAGTCTCGCTAAATGATGCAAACAGTTCATATATTTTGTAATGGATAACCAAAAAATCAACAAACGAGTTTGAAATATAAGAATATTGGATATAATATCGGAGTAGAGTTTCAGAGTGACTTGGATACTACTTTTCTGTAGTTACTATCTTGTATAACCGAAATCTGGCCAAGCAGCTAGAAACAGTTTAGATTGGTTTGAAGCTTTTTATTAAGAACCGATAAGCTTTATCGTAAATTTTGCGAAACTTCAAAGGCATGGGTTTTAGGAAAATCTGCCGTTCTCAGTTTAAAATAACAAACAGGGATTTTATGATAAGATATTTTTTTTAGTTTATTGTTTTTATTTTCATGAAATCATCTTATGAACTATAAAAAACGTAGCCAAATCGTAAAACATTGTTCGGACGTTAGAGATTGCGTGGACGGAGCATTGAACTTGACAAACAATTAAAATGTTTATTTAGCCTTTACCGATTCTATATTTCTAATTCTTATCTTAATCTGAATATGGTGGTCACTTGTCTTCTTTTAAGAGAAAACAGATCAATTATATAGAGCGGAAAAAAACCAGAGATAAACGTGAATTACCAGCTTATGTACAAGCGTTTTTGATACGCTATTTATTTGTTAATTATTTTTTTATTTGCTTTACCTGTATACTTGTACGTAACCGACTCCTTTAGATTCGATTTTGACACAAACGCTTATGAAAGATGACAATACAATAGCATGATGAATTTACTCATTATGCTGATGGGATAGCCAGGATTTAATAATTTCCCATTGTATTATATTCTAAGAGCACGAGTGAGACTACTTGGTTATTTCTATCATTCAAACCATGATTTTTTTATCTAAGTTATATTGTTTATTCTTTTCATGTGTCTTTAAATTTTATATGTGCCACTAAAACGATATTTGTAGATTGTCATGTTATGTTGACTAAGAGCTAATAAATATTTTAAGCTTAAAGCAGCATTTAGAATTATACATATATTTGACCTAATTTTGTATTAGCTCGTTAAGTCCTCACTGAGTAATTGCAGACTTCAATTGCTTTTTTAAGTACATAAATAAGACCTAGTTTTTGTATGAGAACTAGGTTTATAGGCACTAGTCTAAATTGAGAAATGAGTAATAAACAGCAATTGAAAAAATATATTTTATACGAATACGAAGAAGGCATACTAATAAAAAATACAAAAAATTATTTTATCTAAAAATTTTGTATCTTTATAGATTCGTTAGCAAGTTCAGTTTTTTAGTGTACCTAATCTGGGAAGCCTATAAATCAAAGAACGAGAGTTTAATAAAGTTATGTGTTGAACAAGTGTTGCAAAACACTTAAACATGCTCTTTTTGTATTTCGCAACAACTAAGGTTTATATTTGATTCAAGTTTAGTGGAAAGAACGATAATATTAACTCTGTTTAATATTTAGATTATATTGCACCTATTATTGCTAATCTAAAAGAAATAAATTCATAATATAAACGTCCGTGTGAACCGCGAAAATAATACCATGACATGCCAGAACTGTGATGTAATTTTTTGTCACCAAAAAAAACTTCTCAATTGCTACCGATCTAGATAGGTCATATTCTAGACAAAGATCATTTTAATCAATTAGTATCGCGACTGACTCGCTTGGCTGCGCCGGGCATCGAACCCAGTATCACGAAAATGAAACAGTCGTAGGCCGTAGCGGTTAATGATCTCTGAAATTTAATTGCCTGGAAGTATTCCTTTTTAATCACATATTTTTTGATCTGAATTATATTGTAAAGATAATCTGGATGATCGTCTGCATTATTATAGCTGTGGGATGATAGCGTAAAGATTTATTATTTATGGTACATTGCAAGGAGAGGATTTGTCAGAAAATACAAAAAATAAAGCATACATTTTTTTATTCCTGGTTATATCATAAAGCTGAAGAGTTTGTTTGATTGAATGCGCAAACATTTTTTAAATAAAAAACATGGATATGTATGCGATGTACGCTTATTGTGTGTACCATGGGCGAAGCCGGGGCATATCGCTAGTTTATGATAAGGTAAAATTGATCCCACTATTACACTAATTTAGTATGCAATAATTTTTATTTGCTATTTGCTTTGCATCAGATAGTGAAAACAAACGCGTAGAAAATATATTTGGCATTTTAGTATGAAAAAAAATCATTCAATCAATTTGTGTAGGTTACACAGGAAAATCGTGACACCGTATTAGGTACACATTTACACGTGGAACGCGCGGAACCAATGTGATACGGTTTTGATTACCTGTAGTTGAATTTTACGATCGCCGTGATTTATGGCTGAAGTGATTAAATGCAATTTGGAGGATTATTTGCCCCAGATTTAATTTTTATTGTAAGACACTATTGATTTCGAGAAAGGCGATTTATTACACTTTCTTAAAGCTTTCTTAGCAATCAATGTGTTTTATAGCTTTGCACCATTTCGTAATGAATTCAATTAGGTAATAAGTTATACAGACGAAACATTTTTATTCAAAGTACAAATTGTTCAAAATATTCATAAATATATAAATACCAAGCATTTATTAATATAAAATATAAGAAATATTTAGGCTCTGTGAGCTTTTACTACATGGATCGATATTGCAAGCTAATTTGATCTGTATTACCTTCGGCATATAGTATATTTTAAATTTAAAGTAAATTACGCTCTATTAGAGTTCAATTATTCAATACCTCAACCGGGTCAAGGGGAGGTGTTAGGGGTCAAATAAGGGAAGACCTATGAAGACCTCAAACACCTGTTATTTAGGAGCGTACCTGTGGCAAGATGCCAGCCTAGTACCAGGGGTCTATGAAGCAATAGAAGGTGTGATTACCTGGCGCATGCGTCCCACCTGTTCTACCTGTATCTATAACCATTTATTCTTGGCCCAACAAGTGCTTATTGGCGAGGGTTAATATTATAGAAAGGGTGGTTCGAGTTATATTGGACGACAAAAGCAGTGTCACCTGTTTGACGCATGCGTTCTCGGTTACCTTTACTTTGCTTTCAGTTCATTTTAAGTTTGGCACGCGAACTGTATTATTAGGTAGACTTCACTTGCTCGCCTTTAAGAAATTTTCGTTAATGATTTCAAAAATTATCTTTGTAAATAAATTAACTTAATAATTAATAAATTACGAGCAAATTCAATGAAATTTAGACGATGATTTTATATTAAAAATGCAATATTATTTCTTAGTCAGTTTTTCTTAAACTTTAGCTAATTAGCTGTTTTTGAACAATTACCAAGCAAACATAAACATTAGTGGTTTGTGACTTGTAGGCCATGTCGCATACTTGGAAGTTGCCAAAATATTTCGCAGGTCAACGACCGAGTAATCGTCTAATAAGTAATTAGATGTCGCGTCCAGGACAACGCAACGCAATTAGTTGCGTCGTGTTAGGGGTCAATATTGACTGGCGGGACCATTGATCTCAAGCGTTAGCTCAATTCTGTAGACGTTTGTAGAGATTGCTTTGGTTTCAATACACGGAAAATGAAAATAAGTTACTATTTTTAACAGTTAAGCTATGTTTTTCTAGTAAATTGTTAAATTTAAGGCAATTTTATGTTTTACTCATGACATTTTTACACATTTACATAAATTCGTAGATAGCAAAACGGTCGAGGTCACAAGAATGCAACTATATGAAATGCTACAAACAGTCTTTTAACCTGACTGCAGTACTATCTTTGTTATGATTAAATCTAAGTCTTTTATAAAATTTGTTCAGTCACGTTGCGGTCAAGTATGAACTTCCTTCTTAGAAGCCCTCTAAGATCGGAAAGATAAAAGTTGTATTTTTTAAGGGAATGCATTTTGTTAACGAATCTTTGTAATACATTTTAACTTTTTAAGAAACTAGTTTTGGTCTCGCATGCTTATTCACGTGTTAATTTTTTATCACAAAGAGAATTTAACCAATAATTTAAAAGGAATCAAGAATATAAAACAATTACTACAGATAATAAAAAAGCAAAAATACAGCTATGAGGCATTATAAAAAAGCCATATTTTAATTTGTTTTAACTAACGTCTTTCTTTGTATCTCTTCATCATGTAACAGTAAGTTATGTTTATAAAGTCATTTTAGGGTGATTTTTTTAATTATCTAAAACTGCCTATAAAAACGGCAGCTGTATGTGTAATAAACTCAACAAAAAGTAGTTCACAAATTTTTTTAGGGACGAAAAGCTTTAATTCTTTCTATCATACCAACTTAATGTAAATTTTATGATAATATGGTAAAACACATATATTTATATCATATTACCAAAAAGAGTTCCACGTTTAGTTCGTCCCTGAGAGCACGGACAGCGTGGGCGGCGGAAGTTCTATCAGTTCCGTCCATATCACGAGTATACTGTAGTGAAATTGCTACTTCATTTGTACAATATGTAAGAAGCTGCTACGTAGATAGATATCTTTATTCTCCTGTGCGCCGGGTTGAAATAATTTCACATTTTCCCATGGCTCCGAATCATTTTACAAGTCACATGAAAAAGTAAGTAAGTATGTTACGAAATCGCGCGTTTGTTCAAAATTACAATAATAAATTTCTTTATCTGGGCATTTAAGAGCAGCTGACTTAAATGCAATTTTAGTATAGCCACTACTTATAGTTAGTTGTATATTATTTTTGCATTAACATTTTTAGAATCCAAGAAAGTAAGATCTCTTATTCATTGTGAACATTCATCAATAACAGTTATAAAATTTTACATACACAAGGTGTAAGTATAGTTAAATTCAAAAAATATACGCAGTATTATAGACAAGCAGGACTTAAAATGACGAAAGGTCTAATTAATTGGGCCAAGGGCTATAAGTTTTAAGGCTATAATATTATGAGGGCTATAATCGCCTTCGACCCCACGTGAGAATGGATTAGTTTTGATTTATAATATTATCCCAAGTTGACGTCTGATGGTGCCCACTATTTGATTACCTGAAAAAAAAGAAAATAAGCCTTAGGATAATATTTCAAGTTCTTAAAAATATACACCTAGAACTTATAAGATTTGACGTAAATTTTTAATTTTTTACCTGAATTAAGTTTTTTCTTTAAACTACATAAAAAGCGTTATAACGTAATTCTATAATATTATATGCGTGTATATTTCTATTTTATAATTTAATGCACAGGTGTATCTTATTACATCATTTGTTAGAATAATAACTTTGGCAAAGACATAATAGGTAATTAACATGTAAATAAATTATGTATCGTCACCAAATTTCCTCTAAGTCCAATTATGTGTAAACTTGTCGGTTATGTACGACCGATTGCAAACATTTCTCTCGTCTTACTTTCTGCAAATACAGTGTATGTTTTTCATTTATTAAATCTATAAACAAATGTTGTAATTCGATACAAAATTGTTAAACAAATTAAAATAAATAGAATCTACAACGGCAATTTGTTCAATTTAAATTTTAATCAAATACATCAAAACCAATTTATTTCAACGTGTGTGTTCCTTGGGATAGAAACAGGATTGACAGAGAGGGCAATACTGTCTATCTCTCTCCTTCTAAACTCTCATGTGTGTACGCCAAATGATTAGAAAGAAATTCTCGTATAGGTATTTAAGGGTAGGTACTAACTACCTATTCATTCTACGTACTCACTTTGCGTGTTAGAAAATTCTACAATTAGATTTTCATGTATGGGGTGGGATTAGAAAAAAAAAACAGGCGTTTGCTAAGCAAATTCTAATCTCTTCACATACTCGTCCACCAGGATAACAGGAATCAATAGGAAGTCGCTGTCACGTATGTTTTCGTGTGAGACGTAACACACACCATAGTCATATACGCATCGCATATCCAAGGGGTTGTGTGCACCCTAACCTAAATCCACACATACATAGCGAAGGGTATGTGAACGCAACCCTATCTAAGCATGTGCAAAAGAGATACAACTATGGATAGCACAAAGAGCGTTAGAAAGAGTTAGATATGGGGTTCAGATTGCGTAAAGACGAGTTCGAGCCTGCGCATCTTGAGGTCGTTTTAAGGGTAGTGCTCGCTCACTCTTTGCGTAATCTGTCGGCCTGGTACATGTTTTCCATTTTAGGACAAAACTCGATAAAAAAGGGCGATTTGTATGGATGGGGGGGTATGATGTCGTCATTGGGGTGTTTCTTTCTAATGCCACATGCTTACTTAGCTAATAAATAGAAGGGTGTTCTTATTTATAACTAACATTTGCATGTGTTTGTAAATCGATTAATTTAATTATGTGTGTATGTGAAGTTTACACAATCGGATTTGATACATGTCTCAGATTGATAAAGATTAAATTACAATATATTAAGAGGAATTATCAGTTATGCCCGATAATAATAGATATTATACTCCATTATTACTTGCTCATTATATAATTTAAATTATGTACTCGAGCGTCCCATACCTAGTCAAATTGTAAGCTTTTATTTTCGTAATGAATCATGACGCAATATTTTGACGGTATAGCATTAGATGCACAATATCTTGTTACCTGCTTCACCTTGTTATATGCAAGATTGATATGTACAAAGTTTTTCAAATGGGACGCGCCTCATCGGGCTCTATTGTCGGAACGGGGCCGTAGGGCCAACGGACCGCGAAATACGACCATTATACGTATTATCGGACGTCAATTGAGATGACTTCATTAGAATTTCTATTGCGTACTGTATGATAAAACTAATGAGTCTATTGTTATACTATAAACATATGAATTTTACACAAGTAAAATTGATATATATATAATAACAATTAACTTTTATTTTAAATCTTATGATAAAAAATTGTCATTCATGAAATTCCCACCCATTTCAAAAAATTACAACAACCGCAAGCTCTACCTTTCTCACTTTCAACTCATATGTCAAATTATACTCTGACAAATTATTGTTAGTATTAACTTACGTTATTAATTAATTATACGTTATATGTTCCTAAAACTATCAAATCATTTTTAATTAAAAAATCTTCATTGCAAGTAACGCCTTCCAACATTAAAAAAAAACACAATTCTACATTCATTTCGCGGTATTCTCGACATAATTAGCATGTAAAATGTTCATTTCATTCTCTCACTTCCGTGCGCCATGCCGGTTTGTACTCATAACAATTTTTCGGCAATTGTTTGACAGTGATTTGTAAAGATGCCGATGTATGGCGGCCATGTTTGCATAACTGTCAAACTTGTTCGCTTGCCTCTTGACATATTTTTTAATACAGCTGGAAATTTATTGCCTAGCTTTTCCTACGGGTTCTCTTCTAATGTCTAAAATCCCGGCTCTCTTATTATATTTTATTTCTTCTGATAAAATATAATAAGAGAGAGCCATGATAGACATATTTTCAGATTGAACATTGTTGAATTTAGCAAGAAAAATTCCGGTTAGTAATAAATATCGAAAAAAAATCTAATTGAAAAAGGTGTAATACACTATTATGCACTAGCACAGTGGTAATTTAAATAATATATTTTATACTACTGTAACAAGTTCTGATTGAATTTAGAAAACCTCTTTATAATATATAATCAAGAACAGAAAAGTCTTATTACCCATACATCAAATAGAAAATAATAGTACAAGATAACTTCAACACGGATTTAAATTACTTACCTTGAGATATGAATCAAATTATAATCCCTTACTAAAACCTAATAAATTATTCAATAGACTCACACCTCCTAACAAATACCGATAAAAACTCATAACAAATATTACCGCTATTCACCAACGTTAATAAGGATGGGGAAAAAAGGGATGGACAAAAGTTTCTCTTTCTATGGAATGCCGGCTTAGTCCCACAGGAATGTCGCTATCCCTCTCTAACTGTCAAAAAGTGGTTAACTTTGATTAATGACCTATTTTCTATGGTTTTCGAACTGCGATAAGTAGACACCGGTAATAAGGTCATAGGAATAAGTAAATTGTGAATATTTTAGAATACCTACATATTATGTTTGATTTTGTTATATATAATATAACAAAATCAAATCAAAACCTGATAAAATATAGATTAGTTTTTTATATGTTTAGATCTTCTCGGAGCAAAAATTTAATAGTGAGAAATCGCGCTATCAATAAAGAGCTTAACTTGCTACTAGGTTATGGTTGCCTGGTACTCGAGCTGGAATATCATTACGTCATAGGTGCCCTGTCTGTTGCGCATGTACAAAAAATGTTATTTATGCATAAAATGCTAGCAAACAAATAGTTACGTATTAATTAAGGTACACTTTTAAGCCAATTTTTATTGCATACATTGTTTTACTCATAAATTAAAATTTACCTATAATACAAAAAAAAAAAACCTCAAAGTTACCATTACCACATTTTTAAACGACGATGCCAAAAAGCTTTGATTTATAATCACGTGTAATTAATTAGTCTTTTTATATGTGTAACCAGTGGGTTATATATAGACATATTATATAGACCTATAGACTCGATTTTGATTCACTTTTAATGGACACATTGAATTCTGTAAAACTTTGTACACTTATCAATTGATCTGTGACAATACAATCATTTCATGAGTTTATCTATATAATTAAAAAAGTGTTTACGTTGAGTATACGTACGTATATCAATCAACAAGTGAGACAATACAGTTGGTTCTATATTAAAACGTGTTTTTTTTAAGTTTTATTTTTTAACCATATTTATTGTATTTCCATAATTTAGCGTCTGTCTATGTTGCAAATAATTTCAAGTAAATAATAATCCTTATTAATCATAGTAACTAAATTTATTATAATCCTCTATAGACGGCGTTGTAGCGAAGATTTCCAGCAACCCAGATCTCGTGTCGGTAAACCGAAAATATCCAGTGTTTATTTGTTCTCTATAAAAAGGTAGGGCGCAAGTATATCCAGGAATTTCGCGAATAAACATACTGTATACGTTTTATTTACTGAGCTGGTGCTGTTGAAAAGATTTTAAATCTTACACATGCTTGTGTATTCTTTATAAATTTATTTAAAAATCGTTAATGATTTCGAATTCTAAGCTTAAATAAGTGAAGCCTAATTTAAAAAAAAAGTAAACCAGGAGTCAAGAAATCAGAGTGTTCACATATCCCTGGGAATATCTTAATTTTGTTACATTGTAATTTGTTCCCCTTGCCGGAACGTGTGGCGTTATTTCAATCGCCTATTAACCTCTGAGACCTTAGTTGCGTAAGCTATTACAAATTTTATCAACATAACTTTAAGTAACGACTCCGTTCCATTACATATCCCATTCCGAAAATTGTAGGATTGTCGGCTCCATAGCTTTTAAGTAGTTTTCCATTCCGATTCGAATTATTGATGAAAAATGAGCATCTTATCGGAATTTTAATGGGTACTATTGTGTAATTGATTTCATTCTTATTGGAATCAACATTATTTTAAAGAAAACAATACTACGACTTACAGGAAAACGTATACCGTATAAAATATATTAACTAGATCTTAAAAAAGGACACTTTCCTATATTAAAACCAGAATGATATAAACCGTTGAAAAATATATTCTTAACCCTATGCCGAATTTTATTTTAAAATGGATGGAAGTGAGGAATAATTTAGAACGCATGTCCCGATGCGGTCGCATTCTTTGATTGAAGACCGCGCAAAAAACTCTAAGCCGACAAAAGATAATAGTGATGTCACATTATTATCGGTAAAAAAACACTTATATAACACCTCATGTTTTCATAGTTACAGTCAAAACCGTTTATAGCGACATCGAAGGGACCGTATAGTTGCCGACGTTATATCCGATAGTCGTTATAAGCAACACCGTCATATACACAAGTACAGTAGTTTTATTATCATAGTTATCTATCTAGTATAAGTATAGGTTAAGTATGTAAACGAGTTAGAAAAGAAATAAAAATATTTATAACGAAATAATTGGAATACAAAATGTATTTAGCGACTAACAGTTACGAGATATAAAACTACACTAGTTTCTAAGTACATAATCAGTCATTTTGGTCTGTCTTTTTTTTAACCCAGTCTCAAATATTTTTTGCATTTTACATTTCATACGCTTCAAGGTATGAGTATCATCAGTATCAAACTGTTCGTTGCTGGGACAAGGAGCGGTTGGTCGTTATAGCCGATGAATATCGATAAAATTTCGTCGTTGTAAGCGATATGTCGCTGTATCCGATGTCGTTATAAGCGGTTTGTTTACTGAATATTTTACTAGGGATTCGGACGGGACCATACAATCTAGCTGTAATAACCGATAGGTCGTTGTAAACGATGTCGTTATAAACGGTTTTGACTGTATATGAAAACCTAGTTGTTGTGTAAACAAACAATGCAAAATACTCGTCGGAACAGAACACCGACCTGTATAAAAACTAATGAATCACCTATATGTTTATACGCTCATAACTTCTAAGCGACTGCGTCAAATTGGATAAAACATTTTTTATGTGTTCGTTATTGCCAGGACGTCTATATGAAAAAAAATATAAAAAAGTAACAACATAAGCTTTTATGGTGCGTTTTCTTTTTTTATTAATAATACTGTATTTTTTTTAATTTATTTTTACCTACTACTTATTTTTCTGTTAAGTGGCATAAGCGTTTAAAACTTTTCTATGTAAAAGCGCTTTTTTTTAGTTCATATTCTAACAAATTTCCATTGAGAGGCTCCCCTTCATATATATTTAGAATAGAATCATTATCGACATCGATAAAAATTAGAGCATCACTCAAACTGCTTGCATCGCCAGACAGGCCAACACTATCCGTTATCGGGTCGAAAAATATTTGCTTTAGCAATTTAATTAGAGAACCATTTCTACGAAAAGTTTAAATCAACTTACACACTATATGGAAAGGTGTGTGAGGCTTAAAGATAACAGTTTAGACAACAATCTGTATTAGACAACAGTATCGAAATTGACTTTTTGTACATGAACATTAATTACAATATTTTTAAATCATACACCGAATTATTATTGAAATAGAAATCTCAACTTGTACTTATTTAAAGACTAGCTGCGCCCCGCAGTTTCACCCGCGGAAGTCCGTCTCCCTTAAGAATATAGGGATAATTTGCCTATATGTTATTCCAATTGTCCAGCTGTATACGTACCAAATTTCATTGCAATCGGTTCAGTAGTTTTTGCGTGAAAGAGCAATAAACACACAAACATCCTTACAAACTTTCGCATTTATAATAATAGTAGTAGGATTATATAATTAAATGCTATTTATTTTCAGATAACGACAGTGAATTTCACACATATTTTATCCACTATTAAGTTTATTTATAACTTAGTGGAATTTTAAGACATGAAAGTAACAAGCAATAATAATACGTCTGTACGTTTTACGACGACGCTGGGGAGAGTTAGGGCACATCAAAGGCCTAGGCTATAAAGTTGATTCGCGCCGGCCCTATACGCCCCTACGTATAATCGGAATGCAATCGGTTCGAGACAGCTATCGCCTATCACTGAACTTGAAACGCTCAAACTAAATACATTGTAGTCTTTTATCATCAGTATCAGAATCAGTATCATTGAAGTCGACTAGCCTTAGTTTATATTATTAGTTTATAGTGTTATATATTGTTAACTAAAATGCCTAAGAGTATTTCGTCTCTTTTTTTCGTTAACTCTCACAATTTCTGGCTGTTTAGAGATGGATTTTTATAGTTAGTGATATTTGTAGTTATTAATTATTATGATGAATAGTGGAATTTGTTATCATAATAATTAATAACTACAAATATCAGTCGAAGTTGTTGTGTAAATTTTTTACAATTGATAAAATTGCGCCATAACGTCAGTATTGTATACTGACGTTATGGCGCAATTTTATCGAAGTACCTACATAAAACTTTCACGATAATTTATGACAATTCTTTGAATGAAATTTTATTGCCACGGTCAGCTTGATTAGCGAATGTGCTTTTAAAGCAAGCTCACAAGATATAAGTTTCCTAAAAATAAATTTAGCGAAGCTTAGAATCTCAACCCTCCCTAGAAGAGATGGTAAAATTTTTTCTATGGTTTCATGAACTGTGAAAAGTTTGTGTTATAATAAAAAATTGAATACAAGCTAGAAAGTTTTAAAGTATTTCAATTTTAAGCTTTTATTATATAGTTAGGGTCCATATGCACTAAACGTAACTTGAACTTAACATTCTACCTGAATATTCAGCTTGTATGCACTAATTGAAAACGGTGTATCGTGTAGATCATAGTAGGAGTTACTTAATATATAGCCTTTTATTCAGATAATCTTAACATACATAGTGAAAAAATAAACAGTTACAAACTAACAAAATATTAACAGAAGTATATCTAAAACACAAAATTTGCTGTTTCCTTATTTTCTGAAGATCTGTTTGCCAATCGGCAAAGGCCTCCTCCAACCGTTTCCATTCTAATATGTCTTGAGCTACTCTGTTCCACATTACTCCTTTAGGGAACCATCTTGTCACTCTTTTGCTCCACTTGTCCGGACCTCTTACTAAATAGGAGTTACTTAGTACATATCTAAATTCTATTAGTTAGTGCATACCAACTAGAGTATGAGGGTACCATAAATAATACTAGTATATTTATTCTTGGTGTTTTTAAGTTCTGGAATAGTTTTTTTTTTTTTTGCTATAATAATACGCAGAGGTCTTGGTTCATGTCAACGTGGTATTTCATAACGTTTAACCTTTAACTTCTTTTTTTACAAAACATTAATTATATGTCAAGCGGAAGAGTTTCAATTAGCCTTTTGTATTTATAATTTAAATTTAAATGTACAATACTTTTTTTGTAGAATATGCAATACAATGAAAATAATAAATATCAAATAAAAGGGAGAGATATTTCAAACCGAACATAAAAAAGATGAAGAAAAGAAATGTTGAGATGAAGTGATGGAGAAAAAAACTCTATTAGCGATACATTTTTATTTCTGAAAGTATCGACTGATCGACAAATATACGTTTCTAAGGGTTCCACTATTTTAACTCACAAACAGTTATCTTAAATCTATAAATAATAGCTGAGTGTTAACATTGGTAATAATTATTAGTAATGGCAATCATTGAATCAACACTATAACAGTACAAGTTATTATATTATTTCTCCGTAAGTCTTACTCTGGTCGTGTGACTGTATGCTAACGGTAGCTTAAAGCTTTGGTCTATGGTTACGATAATATGGTTAATCCACTTTATTACAGGGCCAATATGCCAATTTATGATCGATTGTAAAGTATGGAATAACTACGATGATCCAGCTTTATGTATCGATCTACCCTAATTCCGAATCGTCATAATTTCTTAACAAAAAACTGTCATAAAATATCTCGAACTATAAAATAAGATGAAGTAAGCGGTAATTTTTATTTCTAAGTCGTAATTTATTAGGTTCCTGTGTACCTTTTTATTAAGGTGCTAAAAATCACCTTCAACTATTAAAAGAAAGAGATAACAAAGCCTGTGTCTGTGATAATCTCATCGCCTTCGATGCTCGAGCTATACGGGATAGTACTGGTTTTCAGTAATCCTAGGGTCTAACCTTACAGCTTCTGAAGCAGGGAAAATAATATTTCCCATGTGAAATTAGCATATTCATTCATTAATTCGATATGATGCACACTTTTAACTCACACTTAAAACCTACTTAAATTAAGAACAAATATATAAAAAAACAACGATGTTTTCTTTTTAAAACTAAGCATCAAGGGTCTTGGTTCCCTCAGTGACAAAAGATGCTTGTCTATACAAGTAATAAATGGCTATCCGAGTTGACTAATAGACTACAGAGTAAGTCGTCACAGATAATTAAGATACAGATAAAAAATTGTCGCTTCGAAATGTTTTCTTTTCTGTGTTCCTTAATTAGTTTATGTTCGGCTTTTTCAAAGTGCGTAATGGAACTATGTTTAGTTTGGTTTTAGATAATTATTACGGATAATGTTTATATCAAATGTAATATGTTTTCTAAATTGTCTAATAGCGGGCTTTGGAATTATATTCTAATTAAGTTTGGAAATAACTGTTCAGTAACAAAAAAAACAACCATACGTTGATATGATATTTTATCTGATTAAATATTATTGTGTCCATGATTTCTTAAAGATCATATTATCTTTACTTAACTAAACAAAGAAAATCCGTTAGCAGGATTGTAGTGCCTAAAATTAGGTCATTTTTAAAGACTTACACGTGTCTACAGTGCATGAGCGTCCGGTAAGTACTTTAAAATTTAACATTACAGAAATTTATTACATCAATATGCAACATCCGTCTCCCAAGGCGTTTTATTAATTGCATGTTATTAGGATCATACGATGTTATTATTAGCCTAATCTAGTATAGACTTTAAAACCATCTCTGAAATGTTTTTCTTACAAAAAAAGTACTCTGGCCCATAGTCCATTGTTTATTTTTGAATAGTAGGTAGTATTTTGGGATACCCCAAACATTAAAAAAAATTTAATATCATATCACGCTCCAGCCAGTAGAAGCGGATGCTGCTTTTCTTTCCAAAAGTACAGGGTATCTTTTGACGAATTCCTCTCAAATGCAAGCATAGCTCAAGACATTTTTCCAAGACATACGTATGCTCTATTTCGGTTAAACAAAAATAGCCAAAAATAAACATATCATTCAACATGGTTCACTTTTCGGAAATAATTAGGTGATCAATCGTTCCCTTGCATCAGTTTTATGCATTAAAATTTTAATGTTTCAGAGAAGAAATTGGGACGTGTGCATTAGTTTTATCTGTGTAATCGGAAACTATAACCTTTATCGATTTGTTGCTTTGCTGTGTATACAGCAAATGTATATTTAAAATAGAGAAATTCTACTGTATGTATGCATCATATAATCATATCAAATTAGATGTTTATTGTATATTTTCCTTGTAATGTAATGTTGTATAAAGATAAAACAGCATTACTAGAATTCGTATATAGTGTTATATATAGTATTCGTATAATACAAGTGGAAATCTATTTACTTTCTGTATTTATATTGATAAGAAATAATATTATATTACGTTCATAATCTTGTTTTTTTTAATGAAACCCATTATTATGGATAACATCGCTGTTATGACAGAATTTGCAAATTAGGACTTGTATATCATAAAACATTGAAGTTTACATTTTTTGTCCCTCTAATTAGAAAATCATATCGGATTTCGTTATTTTAAACACGACTGAACAAACCGCAAAATCGAAGATCGGTTTCGCAATAAAACATTGCCTGAGACCGCTTTGAACACTAATTAATTACAAAAACAATTATATAAGGCGCCTTAAAATCCATTTTGAACCTTTAATACCCTCCAAGATATAAAAACTTGCGCGCTTTTCTTAGAATGGTACAAGTTCACAATTAACTCGCGGTAAATCTGCATCAGTACATGAAAGCACAAATGTATTACTTTTAAAGAAACCTCAAATGTATGTTTCAGATTGGTTTTTTTCGTTCAGAAATTAAAATTTAACTGACACAGCATCCATGTAATATTTTGTTTAATATAAATTTTATATTCTATATCATCCCTCCAATCACATATTATATCGAACCCTTGATCACTTTATATACATAGATGCGACAAAAGCTATGCGACTTATAAAAAGACTAAGAAAACAAACATAATCCTCACGTTCCGTCAACAGATGGACGCATGTGGTACAATTAGTGGCTTATACAAACACCACTTCAATATTAGAGGTGTATTGAGTAACCAATATATTTTAAAGGGGAAAAGTGCCTTCGAGTAACCATTTTGTACTTTTAAAGATTCGAAGTATTGTTATCGATAATGGGAGCAATTCATTTTAATGTAACCAGAGCAGCATCAGGGCGCAGCGGGTTGCTAATTTATATACATACATATACCAGTAAAACCATGAATAACTGATAAGTTTTTTGGTAGGAAAGACAAACTCCATTGCATAGTAGTAATCTTATTATGCTATGCATACATGATTTAAAAAACTATTTTAACTTATACACACATATTATAATTATTTCCTTATGTAGATTGAGTTAATAAAAACCCATTATAATACACCAGTGCCTAACAGTTGGGTTAAATAAAAGCTAAAAGCTGTAGCGAAATTAGCTTGTGCGTGTGGCTCCACTAAATAGAGTAATGATTAACTAATTATAAAGTCTAGACAGGCAAGGCCACCTTAGATAAACACTTTTAACATAAACTTCTGCCACTTACATCTGTTCTACGTGATGTAACAAGTGAATCATATTATGTGAGGAATTTATTATAACAATAAATCTCGTCAGAGAAACGTCCTTGTTAAGAAACCATATCAGATAATCTTTTGAACTTTGCATTCAACGAAAGCTTCATTAAATTCAAAATTTCGCATGAATTTTGGATTTTTGATGTGATGGAAAATAATATTTAATTATGATAATACATTTGTAAAATGCACAAAGTATGTTTAAAATTAAAAATTAATTATAATGATTCAATAAATCTCAATAATTGTTCATGTAAAAATAATGAAACAATGTTTCATCAATGTTGGTTTGATTTCGTATAAATATTCTCCAAGCCTTCCTTATCTTTAGAAAAAAAAACGCTTTAATAGTATTCTATTATGATACGCAAGCATCCTTTTTCTCAAAGATGACATAGTCTCATATTATGTATGTTACTAAGATTGCAGACCACCTACCTTGCGTTCTATTCTAAACATTTATACCATAGCCCCAATTAAAGGACCATTACCATAAAGCGTTTCTCGTAAATCTAATAACATATCGTTTATAATACATTTAGTTAAAACACCGTTAGATAACTATAATTCAAACTTGCTTTAATATGTCGATGAAGTCATTTTGTGGCAGAGGACTGTTATTTATTTAAACCATGACTACAGTGGTAAAATATAGTCCATAACGTAATTGAACATATCGTTCAATATTCACTTGTAATTCGGTTTTGAAGCTTACGACAATTTTCTTTCTATTTATGCGTCATCGTTTAATATTTTTACATAATATTAACCTGTTATTTAAATTTGAAAATATTGTAGAATTTTTTAATAAGAAACTGACTTACAGACCAATTCAGAATTAACAATTATTTAAACCAGTGTCTGTCCGTCCAGCCCTTGTCTGACTCAAATCACATAATCGGATGTACCAAGTAACCATAAATAACTGAATATTAAAAGCGTGTTCAGTGAAAGTGCGGTGGAGACCGACACATTTATCTTACCAGGAATAGAGATAAATCCTAAGTGTCCGCTTATAAGAAATGTGTTTTTATTTTATCCCGAAAGCAATAAGTGTGTTTATAAGAAATCTGTTAATCTTGTTGAGTATGAGTTGGAAATGTGCATTTAAACAATAATCATTTCTAATTGCTTTTCACATCATACAAGATTTCATAGTCCGTCTAGTTTGCATTGAAACTAAAATGAAACATTGGCGGTGCGTGTGCTCCAATCAATCTATGATGTCCTGGTAAGGTTGTTTATATAAATATCGGACGACAGTCATTTGCAATTTTGTTTTTTGTTTATATTTATTTATTTATAACTCTTCTTCATCCGATTGATTTCCTTTTCACCTTTATCTATAGTTAATACAAATGCACAAACTACATAATGATAATTAATTCATTCCAATTACACATTTATCTCAAATATATGTATAGGATTCCCAGAGGAATTTTGTCAGTGCATTTAAATGCAGCTCTCCACTGAGTTTATCGACCTCATATCGCACCAGATGCTGTTCTACAAAGAGAATTTTATTTTCCCTTCAATTATGACTATGCTTGCTAATTTAAAAGAACCTGTGCGCGTCGTGTGTTCGGAAACAATTAAACCTTTTAGAGCAGTATATTCGGTATTTAGGTGAGACCGGTAGCTCTATGTTTGCGTAATAGCTGTCTGTTTTTGACTCATCTGTTTTGACAGATGCACATAAATCGCCTAAATATTCGGCCGTACTTGAGTTATAGCTAACTATAAAGTTAAAAGAAACAACGGAAAAAATTTACGATGATCCCTTCCTAATGTTTCAACCTAGTTGCACAATTTCGTACGCGAAGTTTAAATAAATATTTTTACATTTAATAATTCTTGTTGCAGCTACGTTTAAAATATAATGTATTATTTTATGTATGTATGTTTAACATAGTTTCTTGTAATAAAACGGTGTTCTCTAGGCTCAGTGGTGAGGACCTTGGATTTAAATCTAGAAGTCAGGGGTTCAAGACAAGACGAGCGTGAAGGAAAAAAATATGTTTTCAATTTATCTTCGCATTATCGACATCCACCCATCCACATCACAACTGCATGAGGAAACCAGCCTGTTCAAGTTCAGCAACAAAAATGAAAAGTTAGACTACATCTGACATCTGTCAACCCGCACTTGGCCAGCGTATTGGTTTTAGCCAGAACCCTCCTAGGAAGCCCGAGGAAGTGAGACTTATATGAGCTGATGATGATGACGGTAAAATTGCATATAGACGCACTACATACATTGAAATTAAACGGTGTCATTTTTTGTTAAACAACGGAAATACATACACGGATGGAACAATGGGTGTCTTGTTTTGGTTGATCATTCGTCACAAAGTTTATAATGGTGCATGGTCTGGTCGACTGTCAGTCTGCTTCTCAGGATGTGACTCACACAACGTGATACTTTGTGAATTTGATAATTACATACAAACTGCAAACTGTAATTTGTTAAAAAAAATAAAATATAGACTTTTTCCAAGCTTAAAAACTAATGTTATAATTATTACAGTTAACCGACCAATATTGCGAGCGAAGCAAGCCCTTAGACTATCCAACAATTTATGCATGTTTTTACACTTGACTGTGACTTTACTGAGGGATTATGGCACTTTTAAATTTGACATATTATATATATTTTTTTTATTTATGCCATGTGTTTATCATCGTTTAAATAATATTTAATTCATATATAAAAAAAATAAAAGTTTGGCAATTTAGGCAGAAAACTTGGCAAACCCTCATAAAGTACCGCTTTTGCTGGTATCAGTCGGGACCTACCCTGTTAGGTATAATGGAAATACATTTAAAATGTTGGTGTTTGAAAAACAGGAAGAGATCCTTTTATTATAAACATTGTGGTTAGATACTGTTAGTTCACATAATTAGTTGCTGTGCCGTGGTTTGCTCTAGTATTCGCATATGCAACCACAAAAACGGGATTCCATTAACGGTTATCGATTTGCTCATTAGAGTCATTTCTACACTTGACTGAACACAATTTTTGACTTAAATTCGTTGCTAATGAAGCTTGTGCAATTTTATTTTTTCCATGTGGCATATTAATAAATAAAAAAATCACTACAATTATAGAGTAATAAGCGTCTATGTGACAGTATCTTGTATCCATAAGTGTTAATATACAAAACTGCTGTGCTGTTCAGTAAGGTTACACTTATAAATGTGGGATTTGCATAAAACTCTGTGAACACATACTATGTCATCATCACTGCGCATGTGTGAACAAGGTGAGGGCGTGCGGTGTTCTATCGCCCGGCAAGTACCAGGGCGACATATCTGATGTAGAGTCAAGCGAATAAAGGCTTTAACTGTGAACAACACACAGATAGCTTGTGTAAAAGAGACAGTTATATAAAGATAAGTGAGACAAAATATTACGGGACACTGCAAGGGTGGCGTGTGGTGGTTACCCTTTTACTATGGATCTCGTTCATGGACAACTCATTGGCGGCATTGTTTTACTAGGAAAATTAGAAAGCTGAAGAGGTGAGGTTGTTTCCCAATACAACATAATAAACTAAAATGCGTTTATTAATCAAATAAGAATTAAATTCACAAGTTTTAAAGAAAAACATCTCTCCACATTATTAAGCTACATAAAATTTGGTGAACATATCAAATTATCTGAATATAATTGTAACCTAATTAAAAATAATCAATATTTATAAAGTCAAGTAAACAGACAGTTAAAGGAATTTCCCATGTGAATGAAATTTTTCACCGCGGAAAAATAATGCCTATATATCCTCCTAATCACATCATCAGACAGAAAGACAAATAAACAAAAGCACTTTCACATTTATGATATTAGTTAGTAAAGATTTAACGAAGTATTTTTGACGTTTGCGTCACTTTCGCGTTCTATTCAAAGTGTAGTTAAAATATAGAATCTCTACAAGTCACAAATAAATTTACCAGCAAATATTGCCCAAGCAACGCACAATGGATACCTAAGTCATAAAGTTTGCTTTGGAAACTTCCTTGTGTTACATCCATTGAAAATTACGGGTTAATTGGCTAGATAAACTTCTTTTGAAAGTTTCAAATTAAATGTAATGTGCGTAATAAACCTTCTTAAAATAGGATTGGAAAATTGAAAAATAGACGAAATGTATATTTACTTGCTTTAATAAGACAGAATTCTTATTAGTGTGTTTGTTTGTGAGTGTGACCTTCATGATAAGTATGACCTTAAGGTATCCACGAGATCTTAATATGTCTTTTTCATAATGTCCGTCTACTTTTTATACTGTTAGTTAGTGCGTTTAAGTTTTTAAAATAATTCTAAAGTTACAAGAACATAATGCAACATCTACAAACATAAAGCTGAAGAGGTTGTTTGTTTGTTTGGACGCGCCAATCACAGGAACTACTGGACCGTTTACAAAAAAACTTGCATTGTTAAATATTTACATGATCCCAGAGTGTTATGGGCGAGTCCCTGAATAGTATATGCTATGTACCATCGGCAGAACCAGGAGGAACCGCTAGTTAATTTTATAATTTCAGTCTATTAGTCTACATCATAATTATCAACAAATTAATCGATCGAATAATTTCAAAGTGCACTGGCTATACTTATTTTATCTCAATTTTTATATAATAAAGTAAATGACACACCACACCATCAAAGAATTCCTTGGAAACAAATGCTACAAATTTTGCACTATTATATTTATTTATCTCCAGACTCTCTTACAAGGCCTCTCCCTCCCATTCTTTCTGGGATGAATTCCCACAGGACATGTAAAATTACGTGTAAAAGATACCAGGGGTACATAGCGTAAGTAGCGGTTGTAAGACCACTTACCGCCCTTCACATTCGGAAATTATCTTGTGTCTGAGCTATTTTGCTCTAAATTTTTCTATCATAAATAAATGAAAAAAAGGTAAGACGTTAATTCAATATAAATGTATGGACGCGTTAAGATATGTTAATGTCTCGTCGTAAAATGTTTTGTATATATCTCATTACGATATAAATTATTCTCATTGTTTATAAAGCTACGTTTTATCGATTGTCAAAATATATGAATATTTGAATTTAAACAACTAATTAGCCAAAATATCGATTTTATTTTGTTAATAAGATGTTTGACTTTTTAAGACCACTTAAATACTTCCTGAAAACGTATTTTGAAAGATCTAGTTATTTAATTAACACAAAGAAATTGCATACTTATTGTTTAATAAAGCATAAATCGTAATGCTCATTTGATTTACTCAGTTGCCACCTTAGCAAGTCAAAATTGATTGCGTGACCACTTACAGCCCTTATAATCCTTTTATTGTTATTCCTTTTTTCATTAACATGCAGTATAAACGCAAGATCAAGAGGTTCAAGGGCATAGAATACTTAAACTGGATTCTTCATACACTTACCTATAAAAATTCAACGCTTCGCATCGTAGTAATAACACTTAACGTCTTGAAAACGATAACTAAAATTGCTTTGTTTAAAACAAAAGTTCTTTATTATATATGAAATATAATGTTATCTTACCGTGAAAACACAAACAATTGCAGTAAATTGGAAGTTAAGGTAAGTGTAGTTTCTAAAAATAAATCTTATAGTGAAGACCGCTAATTAATGTTATATTCTATGGGCCCTGTGGTAAAATTTAAAAGCACCTAAATTTGCTTAATATAATTTGATCTCTTTGTGTCACAGGTAAGGATTAAAATTGTTTGACAAAATAATACAACATAGAGTGCTACAGATTCGTCGTGTTCAAACTTGGAACAAGGTATCATTAGTGGTTAAAGGAAGAAATACGCGCGCGCTTGTAATGGCGGGAGTCGACTCTAGTTGGCGGGAAAATTTATTACTTAACCCTAACTCTGGGATAGAAAGAGTTAATGTTATGAAATTATTGCCTCTCTAGACATTTAAGATTTGATAATGTTTAAAAATCTGTTAAATAATTGTTTATGCCACATCTACTTAAATATAAATATTAACAAAGATGTGGTGTGTTATAAAAACAATGATAGAAAATCTGAATATTGAACTTTCTCTGATTGACGCAATATTATACCAGGGAAACATGACTTTATAGAGTTCAACGCATCTTAGCATGAGAACTGGGAAGCATGCAGGAGCCGTCAGGAAGACTTCAATGGGTTGTCATAAACGCTGTCAAAGCGTTGCGCCTCTCTGCGGGTGATTTAGCGCACATTGTTGGTTCTATTGTGAAGGGTTACCAATCATCTATTGAGGGTATTTGACGAAAAAAATTGCAATTTACAGAGAGAACTATATGTAGTATCTTTGTAGTTAACATTATTTGATAATTTCAAAAAACACATCGTAAATGAAGTACGTAAAAAATCATTTTAATAGAAAATTTTTTGGGTTATAATATGGACTTGTTATGCACGCTCTCATATTTTTTTAGTATATTTAGATTATTACTGCTTCTACTTGACCACCAGGTTCTCTAGAAGAGATTGCATTTTTATTCTATTTTATTTTTTATATTTTAATGCACAATGAAGTATTGTTCTATTGATTTAACGGTTATTCTATATAATAATCAATCCACTACCTAATAGACTAGACCATTCCCAAAAAACTCTTGTAATACAATTTAAATCACCGGGTCAATTACTCTCGCTTTCGAGTGTTTAAAATGTACAAGCAATATGACATACATGTTCGCAACCCTAGTGCATATGTCAACCCCCGTCGTCACGTGCGAGCCGGCTGTGGGACTTCGATAATGAAATGGCTATGCGACATGGGAATGTGACGCATACATGTAAGAAGGCTTATAAATTTGAGGGCTCAATTTACTATTGGCACATACTTTAATGATGCATACAATTTGAACATAAGTATTATAAAATAATCACTACAAAGTATTAAGCAAAGACGCGTCCCGCGTCTGTTCCTATGTGTGTAAATACATATATCCTTATTGGGTATATATATGCTTAGATCTTTTAAACTACGCAACAGATTATAATGGAGTTCTTTTTAATGATAGACTGATTCAAGCGACAGGTTTATATGTATCTATTAAACTTCTCCGAATTCAAGCCGATTCACACGAGTTGAATTGCAGAGTGCATAAAGTAGTTATAATATACTAGCTATGGCCCGCGGTTTCACTCGCGTAAGTCCGTATTCCTTAGAAATATGGGGATAAAGAGTCGCCTATATGTTATTCCAGTTGTCCAGCTGTCTACGTACCAAATTTCACTGCAATCGGTTAAGTAGTTTTTCCGTGAAAGAGCAACAAACACACACACATCCTTACAAACTTTCGCATTTATAATATTAGTAGGATAGACATAGTAGTGTGATCGCTATTTGAAAACTTAGCAAATAACGTTTTAGCGGCGAGGCAAATTCCTGAAACTATTCATGTTATGAGAGACATCCGCAGTGTGTACAGTGTGTGTTAATGTC
>NC_052109.1:2026466-2091432 GCF_012273895.1 Zerene cesonia
TTTAGCGGCGAGGCAAATTCCTGAAACTATTCATGTTATGAGAGACATCCGCAGTGTGTACAGTGTGTGTTAATGTCCACGTTCACGAAAACCGCTTTGTATTTTGCAAATTGTACGCTAATTTCCTTTATGCAGTAATATAACAATATATAATAGGCGTTATCATTGTAAAAAAAATCAATTTTCGAACTGGTACCTATTTAAATTTATCTATACACAATTTAGGAAGATTCAATTATAATATTAGCACAACAAATTAACATAAGTACATTTGGAAATATATAATAATTTAAATGTATAATAAAATAAAGTAGCTAAATTATCTAAACGATTTACAATATCCACGTGTTACTCGTGTTCGTCGTTCCACTTCATGCCCATTTGCTGTTATAATAAAATAAATACACAACACATACATCCCATATAATCTACAAATACTCGTGGAAAGTGAGAACCGTTAACACTTGCTCAGGAACGGTTCACAACTACAATGCGGATATGGTACTGCATCCGCACCTCTGTAAATGCACGCTGCTGTAACATTAAACACCTACAGCACACATAAAATGAATACATTATAAATGCACACAAGCAAGTCAATAGAAACTTCTGTGGCATATTTTTGAACCATTGATTAAAACTGGATGAATCATAATATCAAATCATTTTCATTACAATTATACCATCTTTCTTCCTCTTAGTAGATGCCTCTCGGCTGTCTACATAATTTTTGTAATACATTTTTAATTGTTAACTGGTATCATACGATTAACCATACTGACAGACGGTGTGAATTTTACCGCTATATAATTTTATAAATACAATATCTACTAAAAAGCATATTTGAAAAAACACCATTAGATCCCTAAAAAGTAACAAACGTAAGGTTTTAATTCAAATGTAAAAATCAACATTAAATACTTATAAACCCACGGGAACATAAATGGTATTCACTATGCCCACGCAATACCACACACCGTCTAAACTATGAAAGAACCTTGACTAAATAAAAGCTTTCTGTTAACAAGTTATTATTACAGAGTCGGTACATTACCAATCAATCAACCTGAACCGTAGAACATACAATAACGTTTAGGTTTATTTTATACAATCTTGAAAAGTTTCTTCATTGAGAGTATAAAAAACAACCAAATTAGTTAATATAGCAGCTTAACTAACGTTTCCATTTAAAATTACTCATTCTGTGTTCTAAGATCGAGAATAAATAGCCTGTTTTCGTTATTGTTATAAAAAAATCTATAAAAGCGGAGTCCTTGCCTCGTAACAGGGTCAAGGTCCCAAGTCTGAACTCTTAACCTGCATGGACAAAGAGTCTTAGAAAAGAATAAAGATGACTCGTGTCTGCCCCGTACACCTCTGGTCGAAGTTTATAGAAAAATAAGATAACCCGCTTGAACGACTTTTTTTATGTACTAATAATAAATAAATAAATAAATAAAATCTCTTAATTAAATCCCATTAATAATTATGTCTCTCAGTATTAACTATTAAATAATAAAATATAATAAATGATTATCATTCACAAAGCATAAACTTATAATAAACGAGTTAAGGCGCGCACCCTGTTAATTTCAGCCTAAACGTCAAACACTTAAGACCTAGACTGAGTCTAACTTTATACCTACAAGTACTAGGACAGCATAAGCAGCGAGCGCTCTACAAGCACTAGATTCTTAGTACAATCATAAGTAAGCACTATCCATTCTGTAAAAGACTGGACGTTAGACAATTTAAACTTTCTTATGGCTATTTGTCAACTCATTGTTCTATATCCCACGGTATTCATTGCACTAAAGAGCAATTACCATTGGTCTGCATTGGTTCAATTCATTTTGTACACCATTTAAATTTGTGCTAGACTATTTCGGCCTAGGTTACGCAATAGCCGTTAAGAAGTATTGTAAAGCATTGTTTGATGGTTTGGACGGCCTAATTCCGTCAAATGGGGCCTATCGTTTGAACTGAGATCTAACTACTGAGGTTGGAAATGGGCTATGCTATTTTCAGAATTTTTAATAGAACATGAACCCTGACGGTGTATAATTTATGATTCAATTAATTTATCAATCTATTTATATTAATTCTCTCGTGTTTGTATCCTACAAAATGAAAACTGCAAGTAGTTTATTTCCAAAGTTACATTTATAATAGAAATGAAGTCATCCATGGATATGTTTAGATCCATTCAAATTACTATTATAAAATTTATAATAACGTTTACAATTACGTAGTTAATCTTCTGGATTTTGTGTAAACGGTTGCAAAGCAACAAGATCAAACGACACAACGGCACAAGAATCACGCCGACATAAAAGCACTTTCCAAAACACTCGCAAACAATGTCCACGTAGAGCGAAATGTATTTTAAAGCTCAGTATTAAATTCCTATTTGCGACAACAGAATAGGAATGTGAGGATTTATCTTAATCTACTAAATGCTTAATTATACGAGGTTTTTGTCAAAAAGCGGGCAATAAATTTATGCATGAGTGGCAGGGAATCTTCGGCAGCACGGGATAAAGGAACAATAGTCTTAGGTTTAATCTCGCCTGGTTTTTACATTGAATGGATCCAGTTCGTGTGCGGGTCCCTCCCGCCGCATTTCTTCGGAGACTGACATGCGATCGAATTTGCGTTTTTTTATACGTCTAAAGGATTTGACGGACGTAACTTGAAACTATTTTTGTTTAGAAATTGGCTAAAACGCTTTTAAAATATCTGGACCATAAGGTCACATTTTATTAAATAAAGATAGATGGTTTAGGGCCGTTGTTTATTTTAATTACGATACGATCTCTACAGAGCGCAGTCGCCATGAGATTCGTTTCATAGCATTAACTGCGCGACGATTTTTATCTATGTGTGTTTGAATACTGTTATTTCCAGGATATAGGTAGATAAGGTAGTAAACCTTTCTGTTTAAAAATTTATAAGAGAGTCACTAATATACGGGTATATTTTAATATTTTTTTTTGCTGTTGCCCCCAACGCCCACAAGTAAGACCGGGCGGCATAGCTAGTTATAATACAGCAGTTACAGCCTGTTCATGCTTAGAACAATTCGCAACGATTGCGACTTATAAGTTAAAAGTATAATTCACTTTTATTTTTCTTTTGTTGTGAAAGACAGTTTTATATAAATTTCAAATCAAATTCAGTTCAAACTCACACTCACAGTCAAACATTTATTAATTCAACTAGACTTCCTATATAACTTTTAAATCGTCATATATACACAGCTTATAACATTTACCACCGGTTCGGAAGGCAGTTTCTATAGAGAAGAGCTGGCAAAAAACTCTGTAGTAAACTCAATAGAAACTCTGTTCTCCTTAACCTGCTTGCTTTCATCACGATCATGATCATCACCCTGTTTGATCCCACTGTAGGGACACGGGCCGCCTATGAGGGTTCGAGCAATAAACCACCACGCCAAGATGGTTGGCTGTTACATGTGATCTTGAACTTTTGTTTCTTGGACATTTTTTTTCTTTCGACTTTGTCTTCACCGTTTTGAGCAGTTGTAATGTTGAAAATGTGCAGTTATATTGAAAAATCTATTCATTTCTTGCACGCACACACCACGGTGCAGGCACCACACAACGTCTTCTCATCTTATTTACCAATTTTTAAAGCTTTTAATTTACTTAAATAATAAAAGAAATGTATCACTTCCTTTGCAAAAATGTATTAATTCTAAAACAAAAGCAATTTATATATAAACACTTATTGTGAGCACGGATTGTAATATAAACAATGAAGCAATTATATACATGTAGCAGGATATCTAACATAGTAGGATGAGTTCTTGTAATGCGGCTTACGTCAATACGAAAATCCACGGAACGTAGTTTGTGTCTTATTATGCAAAAAGTATAAATAGCCAAAAGAATTATGAAAACTCTTTTTTATTCTTTTAATTATTGGCAATTATTTCACACGTTCTTCTTTTATAAAATCCTTCGTCTGACGAAGGATAATAGGGAGGACTGTGACGCAGGGTAATAGGGATTAATTTTTATATAAATAGATGTTTATAATAAAAATATTAGCAAAATTGTCTTAAAATCTGCTTTATCATATATATTAGACGTAAAGTTTGTAAATTTATATAAATATCGTTGTAGGGGAAATGAGCGACCGTGCCGCATTTTTTGGCCCGACTTGATGGGGGAGATTCACAAAATTTACCACAGTCGAAAGCCTTATGAATAAGATTGTTTCTCTTTTAGAAACGAAAACTCTTTTAATACAATCATTTGTGAAAAGAAATAACAATATTGTATAAATACTCTCATTATCACGTCTTATTGTGTATATCGTCTTGTTCTATGTAATCTGTATTTTCGTAATCGGAAATTATTCCAAAATTGTGCTGTGTTCTTTTAACCAACATATTAAGAAAAGAAAGAAAGAATTTATTAATATAAATTCTATTAAATATAAACAGGCCGTAAGGAAAATAAATATCATTTTGAAAACATATTTACTTATTTAAAAAAAAATTATCAAGATGTCAAAATTAATTAAATTTATAACATTATCCTACCTTAAGCTAGTCGTTCCCATCTTACAGCATGCCCGAATCACCTAAAATTATCCTTTTTAACACAAGATCACCACAAGTACACAGTCTCAGTGTTTAAAGAATAAAACTTTTAAAGTTCTACTTTTGAATTTCCCGCTCAAGCGAGGAGCGAATCGTGGACGCACGGTTCGCGCACGCGCACTGGCTTCTAGTCGACTGTCAGTCAGAATCCGGCGCAAGGGAATCGTGTAATGACGCCCCCACCAAACCACCATTCACGAAAACATCAATGGACGTATTGGGACGAGCTTTTGACGATCTGTAAAAAGCTTTTTCAAGTTCTCGTAGGAGTTTTTTTCTTTGCGCTCACTTGATGATGCTCGCAGCCAGTATAATTGCATTTCTTTTTCTTAAGATGTTTTCAATCAACAGTAAATGTAGACAACATTGCAGTATTTTGAGCTTTATTGATTTTCAACCACTTTTAACGGACTGATTAATTCAATCTTTGTACATTTATGATGGGTCGGTAACAATTCAATAATTTCTGTACATGTTCTCTGTATATCAGTCAGACATTTTTTTCTGATTTTGACGCTAAACCGTATTAATTTTTTATTGTGCACTAGATGTTGCCCGAGTCGTTGACTACGTACATTTTCATGGAAATGAAAAGTTAATGAGAAAAGAGTATGTCCAGCTGACATTTTGACTTATCCGAGCCTAAAGTAGTGTAAAAAATCTAAAATAATTATTCATCATATTCGAATCAAACATAAATTCACTGCCAGAAAATTTCAAATTACCAATCAAAAGTGTAATAGGACTCTTGAGACTGGTAATTCAAAATAATCAGATTTATTTGTAAATACAAACTTGATTTTGTATTATTCCCATATTTTAAATTTATCGTCATTATAAAATCGCTCTTATTACGCTTTATTTTTTTTCATTTAATTATTATTACATGATTATGTAATGTATGTGTAAAATGCAGAAATATTTTCAGTTATCATCAGGAAACTGCAAGATAAGTGCTGGTTTAACCTAAACGATTATCCGCAAAAAAATATTACCGTAGTTTATATGACCCATTTATACTTCAATATAAATATACTTTAATATCTTATATCTAATTTAGGCTTTATGATTTTAAACTTAAATTATCAGTACAATATTCTGTTAAAAGAAATTGCGAAACACAAAATTGGTGTGAATTTTCTACATTCTTAACACGTTTTTAGCCATAGATTTGAATTCCGAACTAGTAATTATAACAAACAATTGACGATAGCCAACAATGTTTTAAAATATATTGCTTTTAAATAACAGAATACTTATTACGCTGGCCTGCTCTGAAAAAGCAATAGTGTATGCGAGACCAGACCCCTAGCTTTCCTTAGATCGAAATTCAAAACTTAAGTACGTTTATCTTAATTTATTATGCATTCTATTGATCATACACGACTTTCCTTACTTTCAATTTAGGTCAAAGGGCCTTCTTACAATGGAAATTGCTATCTAGAAATCTAGATCGGGTTGCTGGAACGGTAAAACATTATAATGTATTGAAACTACTTTGTGTTTACTGTCTTCAAACCCACTATAATTACCAATTTTTCTTGGTATAAAGTATGCGAGGTTTTTGCAGAAAAAATATTTTATGTATCTTTTTACGTAAGGAAAAATTATCAAGGTAAGAAACATAGTATAATATATAAAGAAAAAATGTATGTGTGTAGAATATAAATTTTGATTGAAAAAAGTTTATTTTGTTAAGTAACATTCTACACAAAAATAACTTTTGTCTTATATATTTAATTTTTAAGCATAGCAATGTCTTAATTATAAAAAGAAATATGGAACCAACGAACAGACGCTCTTCCAGTTTAGTTCCAAGCATGTTCTTCTCTTTGTTAATGGCATTACATAATAGAGGGACTGCGCCAAAGTTTAGCATAAGTAGGAGATTCAGGAAGCTGTCTACATTTGTCAATCAACTCTATAAATTTACACAATTTCCTGTTATATAGGGATGGTCGAAAATTTGGCAAATTTCGCAACAATCCCTACACTATCTAGGATAGAAGTACTTTGCGCAACCCGCGGCGGACGAAGTGGGCGTATCTCTCTTCCGTCCACTCCAAACGACCGTGTGCTGTTATAATTACAACTAAATATATGGGTGACTGTTGGCCTTTACATGTAGTGATCCTGACTGTCATATCACGCATAATACTATATTTAGCGTTTAGATTAAACCCGCGGCTACGGTTGCGTGGTATCTGCTTGGAAGCTAGTTAATCATAATGTGCACTGAAAATTTTTATTCTACCAATTTGCCATAATCTAACATGTTTTACTTTTCTTGTCTTATCTATTGAACAATTCGGAGAAGGTCGTTTTATATTCGGATATTTGTTGTTGATTTAAGAAGCAATCTAATTTAACTGTTTTCATCCATATAACTTAAAACTTAATTATTTATGTAGAATACGTTGCGTAGCTATCTTTAAAAGACGGAAGCTGAGGAAACTTATTAATGCGGACTTTCATATCAATTACTAAATACTTGTCTATAAAATATTTTCAATTAGGCATTTTGCTGAAAATAATCGTCGAAACCTTTTTAGTATGACAACACATTAATCTATGACTGAAAGAAAAAGAAGAAATCTTGACAATACCCTGAATCATTAAAACATTTGGAGAGACACGTTCAAAATTTTAAGTTTTATTTTCATAAAAAATCCGAAATGTGTGAAAATCTTAATCCAGATCGCATAAGGTGCGAGCCATGCCGAACTATTAATTTAGCAAAACATGTTAAGCAACCGAAAACCGATATGCAAATATATGAAAAATGCAGTCCAACTCAGAAGTTCGACTGCCCTCGAGTGACTGGTAAGGGAAAATTCACAAAGACAAAACCTTTGAAAATACATATTTGATTACTATATTTATTGTATACCTAGTAATCTAAACGACAAAATGAACCAGTTTTTATATTCTGTATGGGTTCGTTGCACCATGCACTTGCCTGGCGCTTTTCCAGTCAGATAAATTACACCTCTTCTTGAAAAATTTGTCTTTGTTCGAAAAGTAACCAAGTACGGGTTCTTTGAAACGGTTATGAAATGTATGTAACAAACAGCAATGAAACGACGATGTAACGTATTATAGAAACACCTTCTTATGTTTATGTTGGCTTAGTACTTGTTAGAAATTATGTAACTGCTATACAAACTTAACTTGAAAAAAAAAACCTTGGTATTGATATGGGTTGTTTAGCAGCAATTGAGCTACTATTGTATAATATTATATTTCACCCCGGTATTCGGTAAGGTGTGGTACTTTCCCCGATGCCAACTGATCCTAGCCCCAACTCTTGTTGTGAAATATACTCGTCTCCCACAGTTTTTTGCAAGCAAATATCTGTTCTAAAAAAATGCATTTATTAAAAAAATACTAAAATTTGATTTTTGACCTTTCATTTAGAACAGATTACCATTTGGTGGTCCAAACGAAATTGTTTTCAATTTTTTTTTCTTTATGTAAAAGTTCCGAAGGTTTCCTATCTATTTATTGTCTTGTTTTAGAACTTCCACTTCACCCAACATGTATAAAAGTCTGTACAAGGGAAGAGTACGAAGCAAGGAAATGTGGGCGAACGTTAGAGCTACCAAAAATTGGCCCTGTCTATGCCCATGGAAAACTAATGTATGCTGTAAAAGTAAGTATCTAAACAGACTAAACAGAATAAATGATATCCTTTAATGTTTATGGTTCCTTGGTAAGAACGAAGTTTGATTAGCCAACTCTATTTGATGGCACCTATTTTACACCTCCTTGCATTTCACCATTATTAGTATTGATAAAATTTTACCGTAACGTTTACACATACTTTCTCTAGGCTGGCATCCTAGTAAGTGCTGTCTACTTTACCTATACTCAAGGAATATGGGGCAATCAGCAAGACGTCACAGAGTGTATACGTAGATGGCAGGAATACATACGAAGCATCAACACAAGACGCCCCCCTACCTTTGATCACTGTGGAAACGTCATTGTAAGTATGTTCAACTAACCATTTTCTACTCTATAGTGTACGGCATAAAGTTTAAATCAACAGATCGATGTCATACTATTGCTTGTACTGCGCAGTCGTAATGTTCACGTTTAGATGCATCTACTCCTGTTTATGAGATCCTAGTGTTCATGGTTACGTCATCATTTGTTCAACTAGATTTCAGACAGATGGGGTGTTTAATTATTGTTGGATATTTATTTATTTGGCTCTTTTTTCTTTCGGTTTAGAAATATTTTTTACTTGCATGCAATATCTATCTATATCTATAAATAATCTAATATATAAAATTCTCGTGTCACAGTTTTCGTTGCCAAACTCCTCCAAAACGGCTTGACCGATTCTTATGAAATTTTGTGTACATGTTGAGTATGTCTGAGAATCGGCCAACATCTATTTTTCATACCCCTAAATGATAAGAGTAAGGCAGAACAGCGTTTGCCGGGTGCAGCTAGTTATATCTAATTGTTAAAGAAGAGTAGTTTGATATTAAAATAATTAATGTTTATATATAAATAAATATGAATTGGCTATTCAATCGAAATCAATCTGGGGCTAGACGTAAAACTCGAGAACTGCTCGATGAATTAGACTATATTTTATAACTGCTTTATTTTCTGATTTTGTTATGTTTTTCCATTATTCAGGCACTAATAAATAAATGGTAACATGTGTAAATTTAAGCACAGAATATATAAAAGTACCACAGATAACATAATACTATAACATAGTATTAACGTGCTTTAAGTACTTATTTTCTGACACCTCTAATTTGGCTCTACTTTCCTAGTACTATCCGGCCCTAGATGATACAAAACTTGCTAATCGGATCGGAAGGTGACGGACGACAAATTTGCACAACGTCCACTTCGAATGCTAGCTCCTGGCGTATTGAAACAATGCTACTTTTTGCGAATATTTCGCTCTCATTCCGAAAACACTCACTCCACCTGTACTCGCAACATTTCATGTATCCTACGATTTATAGTACCCTAGTAAATGTACGTAGATTGCATAAGCGGGACGTTGAATGAATGTCCGTCATTCCGCATTCCCGTCTTTACTTGTTTTTTACGTACTAATAATTTAACTTTAGTTATATGATAAGCGGTTTTTATTAATTGTGTTGGACCGTGTTTTTTAATTGTTGCAATCTACAATTGATGTTCTTTTTTTAGAAACGTTCTACCGAATTTACTAGTTTTATTTACTTTATTAGTATTATTTATGTTACCTACAAAGTAAAAAATATTAATTATAGATATCATACAGAATTGACAAGGATTAAATTACAAGTTTGAATATTATATTACGTAAACTACCTACAGTTTATAATCCTTTCATTAATGATATAGAGTAGAACCAAAACATCGGTCATCACATTCTCGCTGAACGGAAGTAGCTTCCTTGAAGTTGATATCTCCCTGGTATAATTAGGTCATATCATTGACAATGTTCACAGCGTTTGATGATAAAATAAATAAATTATGTGGCCTGTTTGTTCTGATATCAACATAATATTTGAAGTATAAAAATATTTCAATGTAAGATTATAAAATAGTAGAATAACTTACAAAGTACCTAGATCATAATTATAATAATAATATAATAAAATTAACTTTCCAATGTTTTTAGAGAAAAGAATCAAGTGAAAGCATCCTGGCCCCGTTGTATTCAATGTATAAATCACTGGTTACTACATGTTTTTCAGGTAAGACTCTTCTTTTAACTTGACTGTTTCAAATGATAGTTTTGTCCCCTACAATAATTTCAAACAACAAAATATGTTGGTAAATACATCGAAATATTCCTGGAATACACGGTTCCCTGTAGGTACACTTGCCCATTATAAAGTACTAGTCTTTCCTCTTTATGGTTTTGCAGTCGGGATTTTTATTCATTAATTTTTTTATTAAAACATTTAATATAAGACTACACTTTTAATAAAAAATAAAAAAAGGTATTTTTTGTCTTCTTACGTAGGCCTACATTAAAGAGTGATTTACAATAAATATGAAGTAGGTAGGTAGTAAAATACAAAAGCCTCACAAAATTAAACACATCCAAGCTAAATAATTACTGCCTTCTTTAGAAAAAAGTAATCTAAGTATATAATAAGAAATTAATCTGAGTTGCAATCAAATACCCTTGGATCTTGGTAAAATCGAATTCATTCTAATAAGACGTTCAAGTAAAATAAAAAGTCATAATGTTAAAATTCATTCAAATTTGATATTGTTCATGTTACAATAAACAATATCCTACTTTATATTATAAACGCGCAAGTTTGTAAGAATGATGAACATTTGTTACTCTTTTACACAAAAACAGCTGACCGGTTGTTAATGGAATTTGGTACGGAGATAGAATATTTTATGAGATAGCATATACTATGCGATAGAATATACTATGGAAAAGAACGTAGGTTTTTTTATTCCCAAGCGGGCAACTGAGCTGATGGTAAGCGATCACTACCGCCCATCAACATTCGTAGTGGCAAGAGCCTATGCGAATGCCCTGCCTTCATTTAAGGGGTTAGGTATAGGGGATTGACGACTGGAAAGAAGGAATGTATTGGGAAGGCTGGGGAGAAGGAAACGGGTATTCGGCTCCCCCATTCACTGTACAAAACACAATACAGCGAGAGGCTACTTTTAGTTCGAGTACCAAGTGAGTAAAGTCCCGGGATCAACATCGTACCGAACCATATTAATTTTTAAGAAACCAACTTACATTTATTCGTTTCAGGCGTAGTGAAAGTACCATTATTAATCAAATGCGCGTACTTGGACTACCTGAAAGCGCTTGAAAAAATGAAAGACGATGAAGCCCGTGAGAGAAAAATCAGAAAGAAAAGTGGATAGAACTAATATGTAATGTGTTTGAGGCGTCTGCATGCTGTTTGTTTACGAATAGTCAATAAAAACGTATATGTACGTAAAAACGTATTATGATTTATTTTATTTTAAAAAAGTTTCTACGACCATTTTAGCCAGTGGCCTGGCTTATTTTTCATTGTTTATCTGTGCCGAAATGGTATTTATAAGATGTTGTAAGAATGTTTTAATATCTTGATGATTTCCTCCGAAGTTCAGGACTATGTGCTTCGAGAAACACGGGGTTTTCTTCTGTGCCACCAGCTAGCATATACTCCAAATGCCGAATATAGCAAATTGCTATTCTGAAATTATATAAAGCATTGTCAGCTATAACAATGAATGACAAACAGAATTTACTCATATTTGTTAAGCTTTCTACACTTATTTCTCACAGCAAACACATTTCTTAATGTGTCATGCAAAAATTTAAAGATTTCACTTTAACGAAGTTTTTAATTTTATACACAAAATGTAAAATTCTTCATGTGTCTATCTTGCTTATATTCTAAACAGATCGTTTAATATTCATCTGAAAGTAAATTAAGGAGAGATTTTTATGAAGTTAAAATTTTAATAGGTTAGTATGGATTAGATACAATTTAAATTGTTAATAGTTCACATTAGTTCACATTAATATTTATATGATATTCATACTACCAAGTAATGTATTTTAATAGTTCAAAAGATGGCACTAAGACTAAAACATAAAAACGGCTTACCGTAAACATTCGATTTTCGAATATTTTTTCTTGGACGGCTTTGTCACTGGCAATTTGGATCGCAGCAAGTCAAAGGCACGGTTCATGTCACGCATTCGCGTGCGCTCTCTGTCGCATGCAGTCTTCTTATACTCTGAAAAATTTATATGAATAACTATATCTTGTCATTGTAACAAATTTTTGAAGGGGAAATTGCGGAGAGAAACACAATTTCAGAATAGATTTGTATAAAAATGCATGAGGTATACATCCCCCCTATCCCTAATAAACCTTTTTATTCCCACTGTATTTGGAAATTCGTTCGCGTGGGAATCGAGAAAACGTGTTTTTTTTCCAATTCCCGCGTCATTTCAAAATTTTTTCCTGTCTCCGATCCATTCAAAATCTTTTTGATAAGTATCAGTAGCTCCTGAATTAAGCGCGTTCAACCAGCCAAATAATAACTAACTCTTGAGCTCATTATATTATTTATTGGCATAAATAATTAAGATCTTAAATTAAGCTTTTACTTCTTGCAGTCTAACAACCTTTCGCGACATGTTGTTTACTTTCGTGAATATACTTAAAGCAAGGTATAAGGACAACAAAAATGTAATTATACATACTTTTCTACCTCTTAATATTCATCTTCAAATAATATAATAACTTATAAAAACACACCCTTTTCAAGTTGTAGTGCTCTCTCTTTCCAATCCATAAGACCGTCTTGCTCATCCATAAACTTGCCTGCGTCCTGTGAGTCTTGTGAAAACTCTACAGAGGACCTAGAGTTGTTAGACTCTTGTATATTTCTGATTTCCTGGTACTCGTCATGCTCGAAATATCTCGACTCTACTACGATTTCAAAACAGAACACCGATTTCAAAACAGAACAGATAGATATAGATAAGTAATAAAAATTAATAAGATTTTTTTTTTACTCAAAATTAGAATTTACTGTAAATCCGACATTTATTTACATTTATACAATTTTAAAAAATACAGTAACATATACTTATGAATAATTAATTAAATATAAAACTTTAAACTACCACGATATATTAATTCTTATTTCAATATTACTTATATTTCCATATATTATGTACAAGATATAATAAACTTGAAATACCGACGTATTCGTAAATTCCGTTCCGCAGTACAAAATTTGATAATAATTCTTTTTTATCTCCTCAAAATAAAATTCATTAATAAAATATAGGAGTAAATACGGCATAGAAGATTAGATTATGTATTCAAAAAGGTTTAGGTATAAATATCTGTTATTAATAATTATAATAAATCCAGTAAGAATATATGCCTACTTTAGCGTCTATTGAATGTATATTAAAGTTATGATTCACCTGAAATTGAGTCAGACTTGTTAAAATGTATAATATTGAGATTTGAAATACAACAATCTGTGAATGAAATTTTATTCAATTCACAAAATTTTTCGCAAAGCTATTCGACTGGTTCTCATCGCATGAACTAGTATTATGTTATGTATGGTATGAACACAGTTCGTGTAAAAAACTTATTAAAAATGTTCATATGGAGCGAATTAACTTACCGTCCGGCGCTCCATCCAAATCCTGAGACCTAAAATAAGTGACCTTGCGTGGTTCCACATAATCTATAACATACGAACGATGGTGAGCAATAGTCTTGTCATACTTCTTATGTGAAAACGTAAGCTCCTCCCGTTGCTTATCATCTGGTCGACCGATTTCTAGGATCACTCTGTCGTCATTATCTCTCTTTTCCTCTTCAGCATCTTTCAATACCGCGTAATTTGCTATCAGGGGAATGGGGGATTCCTCGTAATTGTTATACATTTCATCAGGACACTGAATATTTTTATGATAAGAATTTAGTTCACTGAAATAAAGTAGAACCGTGCAACACCCACTTGTATGTGATTAGAACTGTGTCGTACACTTTTCTCTGCTATTGTTATGTATATTCGATCAAAGTTGTATTGTGTACACAAGTGTTGTTCAGTTTTTAGTCTTTTGAGGCGTTTGTCTGTGTCGCATTGGGTATTATATGTTTGTTTTCGTTTTATATTATTATTATCAATGCTAGGGGCCACCCGCAATTTTTCATATTCTCGAGATTCTGACGTGGAATGGAAAAAAATCATCAACCACATTGTTAATCCTATCTTTTGTCATTTAGTTCTCAACTTAAACAGAGAGAGATATATAGAATGTATGCCTTAGAACCTTAACGAGAACTTGATAAAATTTCGACACAGATGGACAAGTGAGCAATGGATTAAAATCGTTCGACAATTTATAAGGCCTCCTTTTTCTCATCGTTTCCAGGCCTCTATTTCTTTCCAGTCTTCAATCGTTTCCTCATCCCTTAAAAGCGAGCGGCGCATTCGCAGAGGTTGTGCCTCTGAGAATGCGCTTACCATCAGTCGAGCCATTTGTTGACCGCTACGATTTAAGACAAACATATTATTTAGTCCCATATATATTCAAAGCAGGAGAGACAAATACTGTGTATCGACAATCGTTCCTCTTGCAAACTCATATTAAATCGTATTCACTCATATAAACTCATATTTATGTTTTTTCCAAAGTATGTATACAGGAGAAGTAATAGAGATTTGGCAAAAAAAACAACCAAATTCAAGATAGGTAGCAATTTATTGACCAGCAAAAATAAGTCAGGCGCTTTGAGCGCCTTAATTAATAAATAGTTATTCAATTAGGAAACTGTGAGGTTAAGAAATTTATATTAAACTCATATATTTGTCTATTTACAAACAGGCAAAATTAGAAATGTACGCAACATATTATTTCCTTTACGATAAAAAATCAGTTTTTTTTAATAAATTATTTTTGGCAATTCCCAACATCAATTACTCTGAAGGAAATCTTAATCATTTAAAAAAATCTTCGCCGCATACATCTAAAAATAATATACATAATATGATGAACTATGTGAACTAGCCGTTCTATGCAATGTTCTTATGCTGATATTTGATATAACTCATTTTAAATAACAAGATATACAAATATGTTATAATCGGAAAATGTGACTGGACATTGCAATAAATAAGGAAAAACAATGTGGTCGAGGCCCTACCATCTGATTAGAGCATGAAGAACATTCTCTAGACGTCTGATGGCCTGGTACACGAAAATGTCAAATGAATTTTTTTTCAACCTTTTTTTTTACATCTTTATTTTTTTTACTCGTTCATTTGTGGTCAATATCTGTTATACTAATAATAGGTATAGGTTTATCAACTTAGCAACACACAATGTTGCCAGCAACATGCTGATTCAACTTTGTTGTTTTACGAATTTTTATAATGGGGCTTTAAGGTTAAAAAAAAAATGGTTGCTTGTAAATTCGGTTTTACGGGCGAAGATTTTACGTGACAACGTCTTTTTGTCGGTAGAATATTTATTAATATGAATATTATTAAATTGCACAATAGGAACAAGGAATTGAATGAAAATAAGAATTGCACAAATTTTAACTATAGAAAATATATTTTGTTTCCTAAAAAGACAGAGACAGAGACACAAGCACGCGCCGATTCAATGCGCCTAATTCTCTAGTGCTGCGCGCGCGGCGGACCGATCATAGTTCGGTGACTCATCGTAACGTTACCGGGCGTTACACTTTTTCATGAGTGACTCCGAGCCGCAACCTATTTTAAGACGTTGTCACGTCAACAATTTAAAGATTGAAATAATTATTATGCGTTAAAACAATAAAGTACCTTACTTAAGCTTCGATTTGCAAAATTTTGCTTGTTCAAGTAAAAATCCTAAATAAAGTAGTTATTTATGTATTTTAAAATAAAAAAATAAAACATTTTTTAAGCCAATTAACACGATATTGCTCTCGTTTGCTTATTGCTACAAATTGTTTATATTGTAAAATTTTTTGCATCACATAGAAAGTTTGGTATGCAATATCAGAACAAAAAATGCAATTACTTCTACGAAGTATATGAACAGCAAGTTAGACGAGCGACGAACTGAAAAGTGAAAATTGCTTGCAAAGTAAGCTTTCAATTGTGATTATCTAATTTGTATATCAAAATCTATTTGATAATTTAAATACAATGGTTTAGCGGTTTACAATCCTTATCATTTTCACCTGTTGTCTATCACCAAGTACAATGGGCTTAATAAAATGCATTTATAATGTCAATTAATTTACAATCACACATTAATTTTGCGTATTTTGAAGAACTCTTGCATAACTTCATCCGTTACTTTCGCCCGCCTCGCCTGGTAGTCTTGAATGATAGGTGTTATTGTATCTATCGCTATTTTCTTTAACTCGCCGGTTAAAAGCTGGCCAGATTCGTAGGATTTTTTAATCTGTAGACAAATAAAATAAATCATTTTAAAAAACCTTCTCATTGTACGGTTTAATTTTTTTATGCCTTCAGTTGGGACGTAATTACAAAATTTCACAAAGATCGGTCAATTGGTCAGGGTGTTTTGTGGCGAGAAACATTGCTTACACGTGATTTAATTTACTTTTTAAGAAATTCTAAGGCTGATATTTAGATAAATTTAAAACATCCATTTATAGATAGATACTCTATCCAAAGAAGCTACAAAAATTAATATTGATTTTACGGCACACTACTCACTTCAGCTAATCTATCGTCATCTTCAAGGAAGAAGGTAAGGTATTTATATGATATATCCACTTCACTGTTGCCACCTTTCTCTCTGTGTTCCTCTACGGTTGGCTGTCCACCCGAAAATGCGTATTTATTTATCTGTGAACGATAAAAAATAAAATTAATTATAATTATACAGATCTTTTAAAACATTAGTAAAGCTTTGATTTTATGCAAAGTTGGAATTTTACTTTCAAATTATTTCGTTTTAACGTAAAACTATATACAAATCGCATATTTTTATTACATACTACATTAAAAAAAAAAACTATAATTGACAAACCTTATTCCACCAACGTACCTTATTCTTAATCTGCTTAGGGGTGTCATTAAGGAAGATTGACGCGTTAGGGTCACTGGCGGACATTTTGTGCTGAGCGCCTTGTAACGCGGGGAGGAAAGCCGCGTGCAAAAGCGCTGGCTTGGGGAGTTTTAAACGCGCAGCTACGTCACGAGTCATACGAAAGTATGGGTCTTGGTCGATGGCGCACGGTACAAGGCAGGGTAACTGCAATAATAAAGGTAAAATTTTAATAAACATGAGTTGAAGAATGAATAATTGGAAGGAGATGTGCATAAGGATGTTCACAATACTTATTAAAATATAAATATCATTTGCCTTCATCGATATAATTAAACAAATTCAAATATTAAGATGCAAATCGTTTTTTTCAATATATTTATTTCGCGCAATAAATCCGTAGAATGAAATAGAAAGTATCAACAATGGAAAAAATGCACCTTTATTTATTCCAAACGGAAGAAATAAATATATGTGTGCGGAGCATCCATTACAAGGTAGATCATTTAGTGTACACCAAAAACGTGAAAACATCGCACCATCGATATATTCAGTGAGCATTTCAATAAATATATATGAATTTAAAACAATTAATAGAACAGATTATTTATAGGGCTATAGTATCAATACTCACCACTTTATTTTCAAATATAAATGGAAAACTAGTAGAGAACGCTGGAGCCGCTTCTATAGAAGGGAATGTTATTTTGCCGATCACATCCGAGTCTCCAAAACCAAAGATACCCTTAACCTGGTTGAACGTGACGCACTTCTGAACGCGCAGCATGTTCTGATAGAAAGCTGGGCATTGTCTAGAAGAAAACATACATTATTTTTAAAGAACACAGTAATAAGGTTGTATTGAATGTTGATTGTAAGTTTCATGATAATAATTTTAATATCAATGAATAATTGCACAATCAAAGGCCATGGTCATTTCACAAATTGTTTCATTTCAAAATTAAACAGCTTAAAAATTCTTGAAGATAATGGTTTCTGGCTTAATTAAATCTAAATGTATATGTACAGTGGTATTTCAAAATCACTTGAAGCACATTGATTTTAATATAATTGCAACATAGTCCTATAAAAACATATGTGTGTTCAATCTTATACAATCATTTGATTGATATTAAAGAATATAAGCGGTAGGCCCCTGCTTCTCCCATGGTACATATATAGCCTATAACCTTCCTCAATAAATGGGCTATCTAACACTTAAGAAATTTTTCAAATTGGACCAGTAGTTCCTGAGATTAGTGCATTCAAACAAATGCATCCTTCCCTTTACATTATCCTACTAAAGACTACAATGAAGATTTGTGTCTGCACTAACTTATTAAACAATAGACATTTATAATACTCTTTAAAAACTGACCCAATAAAATCCAAATCATTAAATACAAATGTATTTGTCGGATCAAAACCAACAGCGATGATGTCCTTTGCATTGTTGAAGGCCATTTGTCTCGCATCCTCTATCTTGATATCCCTCCACATGACTTTCTCATCATCAGTCAGTTGAATTATTAGCGGAACATTGAATACATCTTGTAACCATCTGAAATATTGGATTTCAATGTTTTCTACTCATACATCATACTAATATATGTATACACAGTTAACTTGGTGAAAAAGCCATTTTGTAAAGAACCTCTGCTTTTTATGAATTTTTTAACAGCAATAGGTTAAACAGAAACATTTCTGTTTAACCTATTGCTGGAATATGTGTGTAATAGTTATCTGGCTGTGGCATATACCAGGTTTTTTGAGTTTACAATTTTTATAGTTTTGAAAATAAGCTATTTTATAATAATTCCTTTTATAATGAACTTGTAATGGTAGTGTTTTTGTTTATTGCGGTAATTATCTCCACTATGTGTATGACAAAGGTTTTATTACAACAATGATTATACTATAAATTAAAGATAAAAAGCTAGAAGTAAGCGAATAAGCTACATTTTATTCGACATAATTTTATTAGGTGCATATGATGCTTTACAGTTTACATCTACGAGGACAAACTAAGGAATGCAGTGCCAACCATTTTTTTATAAATTTACTAGATTATTTAATTACATTTTCAATACATTTATTATGATACTATGTAAGAGTCATAAAATTAAATTTATTTATAAAACTTGTGTAAACATTACTGGAAATTCACTCACTTAGTAAATATGAATGGTATAAGATGACCTATGTGCATGCTCTCAGAGGAGGGACCTCTCCCCGTGTAAAGGTAAAACTTCTTACCAGCTTCATGTAGATTTAAAATAACATTCAAATCTCGATGCGAGAAAAATATACCTCTCCGTAGAAAGTGATGTGCTGAAACATAAAATAATCGTTTGTTTACGTATTGCATATGCTGTAAAAATTATAATAGAAACATCATGTCCATAAGTAACATTTTCATAATACAATAGTAAATGTTTGGTTTTATAGCAATTATATTTAAGGCTATGATTTCGATTATTATCAGTGAGTTAGTACTCTTCAACAAAAGGTTTTATTTAAAAATAAATTGAGATAGGGGATAAATAAAATGCAATTCAGTCAACACAATTATTACAAAATGTTTAGTAACCTTACCAGGGTAACAAAGACCAATATCTACTTATAGCGAATTAAAAAAATAGTGTTATATCAATTTTATGTTTATAGAATATATAAGATGTAAGATTGTTTATAATATACCTCTCTGTCCAGTCACCTTTTCAAAACGAGCAATAAGTTCTTCATCAATTTTCTGACTTCCAAATCTTTCTAGAAATAAAAATTGAAACACGCTCAATTAAACAGATAAATATCATGATTTAACATATAACAGATACTTTTATAGAATAGATCATCTATTCTTAAGTATATGCAACAACAAATAAATACAGAAAACACATACTTATCAATTTATCATAATCAATTCCAGTCTGTGATTTTCCAGCTACATTCCACGGGTCCACAAGATCATCGTCTTCTTGAACTGTTAAATTATTCACTTGTTCTTCTATTTCAACCATGGTTAACCTTAAAATGAAAAATATTTCATCATTCAAAGGCAATATTTACAATTCAATAATATTTGTATGTTATGTGTTATTAATTTATGGTTGTTCTTATTTACACCACACATTTAGATTCTATATCTTAGTAGTTTAACACAGTATAGCCAAAATTAACCGTTTAATTTATTAATTATATTAAAAACCTTATTCTTAATATATAGAACTATCGTTTGAAAATTTAAAATTATTTGTGATGTGTTAATACTGCTTTGACTTCAATTAACTAACGAAAAGCTTTTCTTATTATATAAAATAAATATAATAGAATGAAACATGACAGAAAAACCAAGGAAATTACAAACTGCAGTTCAGAACTCAGGTTCCCAGTTTTACACCTCGCCGCAAATTGCAATGCAGATATGTCGATGTCAAATGCCAAAATTTAAAGACTTGACATTCCACGTATTGACGTGATATGAAACTTATTACAAGCATGTAAATTTTTAAATAAAGCATACGGAAGACTTAAGAGCGCTACGCGTTTGTTGTGAAACATGAATCATCTGTTTACTATAAAAAAAAACATCTTTATTCATACTTACCAGAACACCAAGTAGGCACATTAATTTTCTAAATTTAAAAAATGAATGTGACGTAACTTGATTATGTTGCTAGACTAGGTATTTTTCCAATCGTTGTTGGAAAAGCGAGTTTTCATAAAATTAGCTTTCAAATATTTGATCAATTGAGTCATTCTATATTGAGTATTTGAGTAATTGTATCATATTCAGTCTATTACACTTCCGTTTTCTGTACAATCCCATTTCGTTTATTTTGTAACAGTATTTCATAACCCAAAAAAAGGATGACTTTCTTGACTTAGGTTCCTATGTCCCCTAGCTGGGTCAGAGGGCATCAACAGTGTTCCGCCAGCTAGCTAAAAAAAGGATACTTCATTTTATTGCATCAACTATAATTGAATATAATTTATTATTATAGTTCAACATGAGGAATAATTATAATACTTATTTACCTACCTTTTTTCCATAATTTCTTGTCAATATTGGAATTTCAATTTCTAAGTTCTGACAACTCAGATAAACTGTAACTTGTAAACGACAAACGTCAATATGGTCAGATTGTCAATAGCTCCTCACTCGTCGCGATGTTTGTCTGTATTTAGGTTTAAAGTAGAATAATAAACGTGCGTGTCTTTATTGTGAATTATATGGCTGTTTGGTATTGAACCAGTTGGAACTTTAGTGTTCTTGATGGTTTCCGGTGACGATTTCAATGGTGGTCGTTTACCGCGTAAAACTACTAGATCTCCGAATCGCAAATCAAAGAAAGCTGATGCAGATGTAGCAAAAGGATCAACGTTGCGAAATGATTCGCAACCTTCTGTCCACAAAAGAAACCTATACGTGGTTTCCTTCCCCATTATTATTCTTTTTAATTTGATGCGATCCATTTTATATCAGTTATTTATAATTTTCAAATATTTGTATTCGGCATCGCATCGCTTCATTCATAGGCCTCGTAAAAGTGGTGAGTGCAACTTAGAAGTGGTGGTGAAAGACGGTGTGGTGTCGACAGAAATCGCGCACGGAGAGGAAATGCCGTACACAAACAACGTAGGCCCCGGCGACCCCTTGCTCGCCAAGCAGAAGCATCATCATCGCAAAGCTTTTGAATACATATCGAAAGCCTTGAAGATTGATGAGGAGAATGAAGGTAAGCATCTTAAATGTGCTTTGTTATTATTCTTTTTAGTGTGCTTCCATATTCAGTATTTCGTATTTATCTAGATAATATACAAACATTTTTAAGCTTTACAATTTGATTATATTATTATGATATTGTAGACACTTTGACGCTTTTTCAAAACAAAAGGGAATATCATAAAAATATACATTCCAAATGTCCAAAGGGACATTCAAAGATGTTTTTATTTTTATATCAATGCAGGTCAGAAAGAGTTAGCAATAGAACTATATAAAAAAGGAATTTACGAATTGGAGCGAGGCATAGCAGTGGACTGTTGGGGAGGTCGCGGAGATGCCTGGCAAAGAGCACAAAGGCTGCACGATAAAATGAAAACCAATCTCGGCATGGCAAAGGACCGTTTACATTTCCTTGGTACGCATTCCAATATTATCTAAAACTTCACTTCACAGCTATATTTATTTATGCTCAAAATTTTATGTAATTTATCAATACCAATTGGCTGTGTATTGCATGACAGCTTCTTATGTTTTTTTCTCGATCAAACAATCCCACACCACAATATCAAGTCAATTTACGAAGGTTTAACCGACAAATTGTTCCAATGTAGCCAACCTTGTCGCCCTCAGTAAGCTGGGGGTTGAGAGTGAGCCTGAGAGAAGTGAAAAAAAGCCTACGGAGTCGCCTCTTAAGGCAAGAAGGCTAGAGAAGTCCAAGACAACACTGCTAGCGCATACAGAAAGTAACAGTGGTCAAACGAAGCCTCACAACGAAGGTAGACAACCACAATATGCTTAGCTTCGTTTGACGTAACCTACTGCAAAATGAGAAAAACTAATAGATTCACATAACACTTGACAACTTGAGTTTTTTTTTTGTTAATATAATTGGAATTTTGTTTTTAGCAATGTTTGCATGTGGGTTCACTGTGCTTACTAATTCTTTTGTTAATGCTTTCTGTGTGACACTTTCTCTGTGTTACCATGTACCTGATTTATGCATGTGTTTTGTTTTTGTATGAGTGAGTAGAAAAAAATTTTTTTTTAGGCCATTTAACATTCACAATTAAGTATAAAATTTGCTTGTAAGACTTGTTATAAGCATAATTTACAGTTTAATATTACAATTGTGACTAACAAACAATAATATGACATATCATATCCATACATAAATCTTAATATCTACATATATAAGTCTCAAATTACAATATGGTATGAGTTTATAGGTTTATGTCTAAGAAAATCACTTACTGCATTCACTACTCCTCTATTTAGATCTTTAATTTCAATTATATATTTATTCCATGGAGTAACATTTATACCAATTAAAAAAATAATAATTGACATGTTGGGCACTAAAATCCAAATAGTCTGGCTGTACCAATTCATCTGGTCTTTCAGATGTGACTCATGGTACCGGGAGTAACCTAGGAGTCACTTTCATTTTATAAAATGAACAATCTAACGAATTTTGATGCGGGTTAAATTCGTGGGCGTGAGCTGGTTAGCAAACATTATTTCATACAAATAGAAGATTTATCATTATGCAACATTACTGCATTTACGTGCTAGATAAAGGTATCATATAAAAATAGTGTACACATATGTACATACATGTATTTGAGGATATGCTACTAGCCTATTGTTATTTTTATCTCCATGCAGCTCTGCGTAATATTTGTGCCGTGTCGTGTTTATTTTAATGTAAAGTTAAATTTTATGTTGTTGTAAGGTATCATAATTATAATTCTTTATTAAACATTTTTTTTAATTGTCGAAAAAGTGACGTAACTGATAGTAAGTACTGATTGCAGGGAAAATGTTAATGTGATGTGAAAATTAATGCTTTTCGAATTAATTAACTATTTCTTTATACGTAATTTTACGAGGTAAACTCATTATTATAATTTAGAATTGTATGGTCTCTAACTAAGAAAATAGGCATTGAAGATTGATCTGCATGTTGGATGATATTATAAATTCATTGTATTTTGGGAAATCGATCATAAATATCGAGATGCAAAATTTTCTTATTACATCGTATGCGTAATCGTATGTCGTTGTAAAACAAAAAAAAAAAATAAATTGTATATCTCCTCGTTGTTCCTGCGAGAAGGCAAAACAATACCCTAGAAATAATGCATACTTTATTGTATACAAGCGAAATCAAAATGCACGATACTAAATCAAAGGACCACATATGATAAACCGAACGATTTATTGTGACTCAAAAAAAGGATTTCATAGCAAGTAATGATGCGTTACACATCACATTTCCGTTAGTATTATTTGTATTATACAATCGTTTATTTCGGGTCACTGAACATCGGGTAACCCTCTCATTGGTTTAATGGTCAGTGCATGGGCGTAGTGGTAGGGGAAGTCGCGTGTTCGTTTCCCGTGTAAGTTCGAAAAAATTGAATACCATCATTATAATATACTAGCTGCGCCCCGCGGTTTCACCCGCGTAAGTCCTTATCCCGTAGGAATATGGGGATAAAAAGTTGCCTTTATGTTATTCCAGTTGTCCAGCTACCTACGTACCAAATTTCATTGCAATCGGTTCTGTAGTTTTTGTGTGAAAGAGCAACAAACACACACATCCTTACAAACTATCGCATTTATAATATTAGTAGGATTAGTAGGATTGTCATCTGGATTTACCGTTGACTGCATTCGGAGCTTGTCCGGCAATTCGCTGATCTCTTAATCCCATCACAGGAAATGTCCAGTTGAAATTTGCAAATTATATGAACTACATTGAGTACTCATTTCAACAGCGGATTATACAACCGCTCATGTTACGGCGCACTCCCTCGCGTATAACGTTTCCACCTTTCTATGAAAGAAAGCTGTAAGGACATATCGTGTAACACTTGACAAGATTAAAGGAATACATAATATTAGGGACGGGATGTATCCTTAATGCTATTGTCTTAACGCTCACATCGTGAACCCGCCTGAAATAGCTTGAACGCTTAATGCCCTTTTTCTAGTTGTAAAGATGACTGACTCATCAGAAAATTACGGGTTTCAAAAGGACATCATTTCTATTTATACGACTACCGAGAATCATACGTGTTTGCAGAGGTTTAGCTTTAATTGCTGTTAAATTTATGTTATTGTTTGACACTGTTTTGCTCCACTTGTATCACGTGAGCTTAAAAATCGATTATAGACGCGTACGTATAGGGACGCTTTAGCCTTGAACTCCTGTAAGACTTAATTAGATATCGTAATAAACCAGGTTTCATAGCAATGTAAATTATTCTGAAATTAATTGAAACTTTTTAATAGTGCGTAGTTTGTTAAATTTATTTCCAATTGTCCATTGTTTTTTTAAACTATTTTTTATAAAACATTATGTGTTATCGCAATTATTCTTCATAGCCATAACCTATGGTAACCCACGTTAATAAACTTGAAAACGTCTTATAAATAGATCAAAACCATAGTTCTCCAATGGCAATAGTGATGATTCTGAAAATAGACCAATACAGCTCTGAACGGATGTTTACAATAGATATTTGTTTATCTATGGTAGAAAACATATCTTTGTTAAATTTTTTAATCTTTTAATACGTAGAAGAAACATAATAAATCCAAGTCTATACGAATTAATTCAGCCTAGAAAATTATAAGAAAGGACTTAATTCAAACCGTCATTATTCATTCCGTTATTTCGTAGTGGCGAATTTAATCACGAGCTTTTCAGTAATAAAAATGTCATTGACCTAAACCGATATTCTTATAGGCGAGTTGCTGCTATTATAAATTAATTCTTTTCTTGATATGAAGTTTAATTGTATGTACTATAGATACCATATTGTGTGTACAAATAAAAATAATCAATATCTACAATATTTTTATGGGTTTACAGACTTGTGTGTAACACCGCTCCCGCAGTTGAAACTCTAGTATCAATTTCGTATGGCTTGACGCCAGAATTGCATTTCGAAAACTGTTACTATCCTCTGATCTCATAATTTTAAGAAATAAACACGTTCCAACGTCTACAACAAACTTAATGAATCGTACATTTTAGATATAGTTTTAATGTAAATTGCTTTTGAGTTAAAGGAATTTATACACACGTTGTTAATTGTGTTGAAGCAAGGAATGTCGTGGAACTAACTAGAATAAAGTTAATATTTTATGATACCGTCTGCACCGGCCGCTTGTATATTAAACATTTAATTTCGTTAAGTTTTCTGAAGCTTTTCAGTTCAAGCAAAGGTTACCTTTAAGGTAGACCTAGACTAGGAAAGGATTGATATCAATGCGCGTTTTTGTTACAGCCATTATTAAGATGAACTATGGAATAATTATGGATTAAGTTATAAATGGGTCCTGGAGAAGGACAAGCCTATTTGCGTTAATAAAACGGAATTATAGTTTGTACATGTACATGGTATCGGCACGACATCGTGCATAACCGTGAACATTAGGTTCGAACGCGAACATATTATATTTATCTAGATGTAGAGTCTTATTGCCAACGTAGGTAAGTTCTACTTGTACTCTACAACACTACATTCCATCTTAGCTAATGAACTCTACGGTAGAGAACAAATAGATAACACAATGACATAGATAACGTCTAATGTGACATAATTAAAAAGAGCTGTGTTTCGTTCGGTGAATAGGGGAGTCGGAGGCCCATTTCCTTTTCCTTACCCTTCCCAGTCCTTTCCTTTATACTTCTCGTGAATCTTTTCTTAATCCCTTTCCAATTAGAAGTCGGCAATCCATTTGTAGAGGCGTAAGGTCTGCAATCGACGTTACATCTCCAAATGTCTTCATGGGCGGTGGTAGCGCTTACCATAAGGCGACCCACCAGCTCCATTGCCAACTTTGATATAAAAAAAACTTAAGTAACTGCAATCCACGCATGCGAAGCCGCGAGCGGATAGCGATAAAGGTAGAAGAATAAAGAAAAAGAATCGTAAGAAGCTTGCACGTAGTAATGTAATCAAACTAAAATCTGCGCTTATAATAACATGCTTTTGATTTAAATTTAATATTAGTATCCGAAGTCCTTGACTGCCTCCTTGGTACAGTGGTTAACACGTGAGCGTAGAACCGAGGGGTCCTGGGTTCAATTCCCGGTGGGGACGCACAAAAAAAAAATGTCTCGGTCTGGCAGGACACAGAAGGCTGATCACCTACTTGTCCGTAAAGAAAATCGATCAGTGAAACAGATGTACATCATCTGCCCCATACCCCACTAGGGGACACGGGACTTTACTTTTTATCCGAAGCCAGACCCCTAATGTAACCATCAATACAATAATATAAATAAATAGATTTAAACATTTAATTTTTAGTTTTATAGCATTCTTTCAATTTCATTTCATTTATTTTCTCCGTATATTATGTACTTCACTAATACGCGATATTCATAATAAAACATAATGATGTTTTATTCGAAGCCTATGTGCATTATAGGTATACTATATAGGTACTCTATAAAAAATTGTCAAGAGCAGGTCAAATGTGGGCGGCAATAAATTTAAATTTTAATTAGAACGTTTACAGTAAAATAAATCTATTTATACTTCAAGATTGACTGCTAACACAATAGATACAGAATCCAGTCGTGATGTTTTGATCGTGATGCGAATAAAAATAGACAAAGCCGCGGAAATGTCATGCTTATTTATAATTAAAACGATGCCGATGTTCCACTTACTGCATGCTACGGAGACAACTGGGCTTGGAATTTAATCCCCGTCCACAAACTTACAAAAGTGTATCGTAAAAACATATGTGACTATGAATTTTCCTGGTAAACATAAGTTGGCATAAAAACTATTTGATGAATTGCCAGTTCATAGATAATATTTTTTTTTCTCGGTATAAAATTTAATTTTCTTTAAAATAAATAGGTTCATAACATTAAATAGCCTTGCTTATGGATTGGTATTATGAGTTTCGAGCCCGTAAAGAACTTAGTTAAGAAATACAGAGAGGCCCAATTACCTTGAACATAAAAAAAAATTAAAAAAAGCTGTTTGCCCCGGCTTCGCCCATATAGCCTATGTCGCTCACTGAAGTTGCATCTTTCTATTGAAATCGGTCCAGCAGTTTGTACGTGAAATCGTTTCAAATATACCAAAATACAAAAGTTTCCTCTTTTAATATAAGTGTAGATGGATATCCGTTAGGCTTATTAAAAGAGAGCAAAAATATAGAAAAATAGCATAAGTTAACATGTAAAAATTGACCCTTAAAATGAAGGGCTTTCTCTGTTGGCATTGTGTTTTATTATGAAATAAATGTATTTCTTTCTAAGTTCCATTTATTGTTCTAACATTTTTGTACTGTAGTAAAGAATAGTCTGGCTGTATGTTATTATGGTACATGATTTCCGTAAAATTTACTAATCAATAAGGTAATTGTTTGTCGAGTTAATCAAGCGTAGTTTCAAAGACTCTCGGGAATTAAACAAAAAGAAAACTAACTAGTAGTCGCCATACATATATATATTTTTTTCTGGTAACCGCCTATTCGCCTTCGATTACTGATTCGTATAGGTAGGTATTATGTATTCCTGTCTGTGCGTCGGTAACGAGTGATTTTAGAAATTAATTAAAATAAAACCTTAATTTTTATTATATTTCGATGCATTTTCTGATTTAATACCTATGTTTATTCAAAATTCAAAATTGTTTATTTGGAGATTTAGTGTACTTAAACCAAAATTAACCATAAAAAAACTTGTGATATATTCATAGATATAGATTTTCGTGATAAGCTATTTCATCCTGTGTTCTAATTGTATACTAATGTTATCTCGATACATGTTTATTAGGCACAACACGTCAGTTGCTAACATAATATTGGTTTAAAACGTTTCTATTCATATGTAAAATCAACAGAGAAGTTTTCAATCGCCACAAATCTAGATTAAACATATTCTCTATATTATTCATCTGCAATCCGCTACATTGGCGCTATCCAAACTCGCACAAACATAAATAACTAAAGACATATAGACAAGATACATGAAGTTACTTTAACTATGTGTACAATGATTTTATTTTTTTTATTGCCTGTTCGTTTGCCTGCTAGGCGATAAAAAAAAAATACAAATAGTCATTCCGTAAGCGAATTAAAAGTAATTATAAATTTGAATAGGCATTAAAATGCATTTTAATTTTAATATCGCTGTCTAAAATAGAGCCAATGCCTGTTTCCGCCCGTGTGTGTCTAAGTTCGCCTATAGTCAGGACAGGGTACTTGATCACGATTTACCGTGTTTTTTCTCATTCGTATACTGATTACTTGAAAAATATAATTACCTTCTGTAAAACTATAGATTCACTAATAATTCTTTATTACATAGGTGCAGATATAAGTTTTCATAGTGAAAAACTGTGCACGACAATATAAAATCCTGCATCAATTCGAAACCTACGTTCAGTTGTCGATCTGCTGTCTCGTAAACAGCGCACAGTATCTGTATAAAAAGAATACCAGTCCATTAAATACCGTTACTCCGACATACATCTAGCTTATGTACCAGACCAAGGGACGCTTGCCGGTCTCGGAGACCCGGAGACCCTGTTCGAAATTCGCGGTATTAGAAAAAAAAACGTAGTTTATCGAGATTCATGTTGCTGAACTCGTTTTATACGATCGAGACGGTGTTTTTGTGCATGGATTGTAGCAGTCTCGAGACTGTTGACGTAGCTCATGCGAAGGCGCAGGGCAAACACGTTCCACCCCTTTTTAAAATTTCAAAACCGTTAAGATGAAACGGGATTCTTTTTTCATGGTTGTTTTTTTTTTTGAAACCGTCCGTCAATACAGGTTAATATAGATAAAAGTATTGCATTTATCATTATTTACTCTCACAGCTTCGGGTATTCTTAATATCGCTCCCTTGCGATGTGAATGAAAGTCAAATCAAACAACACACACATTCTCATCACTGTAAAAGTATTAAAGAATTTTCAGATTTGTAAAATACTATCTGCGCCCCGCGGTTACACCCGAGTAAGTCCGTATCCCGTAGTAATATCGGGATAAAAAGTTGCCTATATGTTATTCCAGTTGTCCAGCTGTCTACGTACCAAATTTCATTGCAAGCGGTTCAGTAGTTTTTACGTGAAAGAGTAACAAACACACACACACATCCTTATAAACTTTCGCATTTATAATATTAGTAGAATATAGAAGGATAGGAAGTAGGATAGCAGGAAGTGTTCCAAAGAGCTAAATGTACATTACATTTAGTGTTTTGGAGCGCCATGTCTTTATCACACTGACTTATGCAATGTGTTGTTCTGTTTGTAAATTGTAAGCTCCGGTCACACAATGTTCTACATTTGCATCGTGCAACATAAAGGTTCCGACCTTTTGATAATGTGCCGTTAAACTGCAATTCTCAGTTGACATTTTTTATTGTTTTTCATATGAAATATGTCTCATTGAACATGTGAAAGTTATTTTTAAGATCATGTTAATTTTGGCATTTTCAGCGTTTTCGGCCGCTTTTTAGAGTCAACTTTATGTGCAGCGTTGTTAACATCAAGTATCTGCTAAATAAATCCTTTTAAATCAAACCAGATATATCGAGAACTAACTTATCTTCCATCAGAGAAATATTTGAAGTTGTTGAATGTATAGGTTGTTAAATTTCACATCCAGCAAATAAAAACTGATATTTTCAAATTAGAAACAGACTGTAGCCAATTTATATGCATAGATACTGAAACATCTCTCATCATCTTTAAATATATAACCAGTTTCGGATAAATTCGTCGAAAGCTTCATGAAAGTTCTAATTTTCCTAAACGTTACGTAATGTGCTTGAATTGATGGAGTGGAATATATTAACGTCTAACTCGGAATTCAAATGAAATTGATCGAATAACTATTCTTGCTTGAGGCCAGCAGCTTCCAGACAACGCCAAATATAAAGTTTTATCGATTTTACACCAGATACAGTGAATATCAAGGACGAGTGCAATGAATGAGTGTGACGTTTTAAAAGGATTTTGTTCTTTAGATATAAAAGCATGTCTCTCGGTCTAATCTTTAGCTTTACTAAATATATAAAAGTACTTTTTTTTCTTTAAAGTAATAGTAACTACAGCTACAATTTATATTACACTCCTTATGCAAATAAATAATGATATAATGAGAATAACATGAGAGAATTTTAATGCATGCAAGCATGCAGAAAAAAGAAATATTTATAAAGCATTACAGTGCTATAAAACTAAAAATTCAACATCGTACATAACTAACGTGACATGTTAGCCATATGCTCGGACGAACTAAGGCATTTTAAAAACTAGTCTTTGTATCTTTCTTAGAGGCGTCCTTTGTAAGTTTCGCTCGACTAAAAGTTCAAGTCATAGAAATACAAGTAAAAAAATAATAATTTAGGCTATTTGCACTTTAAAGAGAGCTCACTACCTTGTTACTTTCAATGTACCAGAAGTGGGTCACATCGTGCCAATGTAAAAAGCTTTCGTTACGCAAAAGAATATACGGTATATATATTTTTTATTATGGCTCCGATTTCGGCGGTATTCAGCCTCTTCCAAGTTTTAACTGTCAATATGTTGAACGATGAATAAATCAATTCTCTGAACTCCCTCGAATCACTCTTAATTTTTTTCTTTCTTTCAATTGATACAATGGAATAATAAAAATATTTTCTACATATATTTGCGAATTTGTTGTTCGTCTATTGTTCTAGTGCGACGACCTTAGATGTCTGCAATTTGCTAAGTAGCTAGGATAGTCGAGCTTTATCTCATTGTTTACGTTAAATAACGTTTTAATGAAAACGAGACACTCAGAAGTTTTAATTAAATGCGTTCTTTTGTTTGTATCGTGCTGTTTCACTGTGATAATGTTGATTGTTTTTTAGTTCTTTGTTTTATTATGATATTTTTCTATAATATAATGGATTGAAATTTGTATGAATTAAATATTACATTTAAATACTTGTTGATTTAAAATAATAGTTGAGGATTTTATAATGTATATATTTGTTTGAATAACAATTTTATGACTGAAATTGCGGCACTTAAAAGATATTACTTTCAGTTTTTTAGGTATTGGCAATTAAGCCCACTTAGTCTAGATTGATTTGTACTTTCTATCGTTGATAGTTTGAAAGCTAAGTGACCTGAGGGCAAACTTAATTATTTTAATTCTTTTTCATTTTATATTTGTAAAAAAATACCACCAGCAAAGCGGACAGGTTCAATAAACTTTGGAAATAGAAAAGTCACACTGAATAACATAAAGGCCATCGCCTCTACACCGATGTACCTACAATTCATAGTAAAATTATAAAACGTACGTTGCGTCTTCACTCGCGTTGTACTCGGCTGAAACGTAGTCTGTGTTAACCTAGACAATAATCTATCCCTGTATTAAATTTCATACAGATCCCAACAGAGCTTTTTGCGTGAAGAAAATATCCATACATGCATTCCAAATCCAAATATCCACACATTTTTACAAACTTTCCCGGTTATAATATTAGTAGGACGAACAAAATCCTTCATAAAAATATTACAATAATAATACAAAATTGTTAAGGTGCGGATAGTGATAAATTATCATCTTTTGGTATTTATGTATAACATTTTAAGAATAAAAACAAAACACAATAATTTATAGACACGAATAGATTTATTGCTCTTTCCATTTCAACTTTTACACAAGCGACGCGACGTTTCTAAATTTTTTCTCAGTCAGAACCTGACTTGTTTTATATTTTAATTGCAACTAGCTTGCATTTATTAGACGACAGCAAAATGAGACAGGAGTTGTAAAAAGTAAAAGTCAAGAAGTATTCATGTGTCTTAAATATATCTATATTTTTTAAATTCTTATTTGTGCAAAAGCGAAACATTTATATCGAGAAAAAGAAAGTGAGAGAGTTAATAATATTTATTGGGTTATCACTTAGTAATATAATAATAAAAGTTTTATTTTATTAATGTTTTCATTTTACGAAAATCAGGAACAATTTCGCGAACATTTCTGGAATAATGTATCGTTGCATCAATAACCTCTTTATGGAAAAAATTTAGTGGAGAGTGCCCAGTTCTATCATTGAACTATTTACCCAAAAATGTGGCAAAAATTACTTTTTCACGAACATACGTTTATGTTGCCAACTGCAGGTGATTAATGGTTAAAAGAGCTGTGTTAATGCGTTTATTAAAAGTCAAAAGTAATCTCTTGGTATTAACACGAATATGGTCTTATCACCTTGACCCAAACCTGGTCGTATTTCGTAATACGCAAATTACAATTTTGTTTACCGTTGTTACTCTGTAGGCAGATATTGGTTTACTTTGATGACTTTTATAATGATAGCATTACTCGATGTAATGATGAAATCATTTTGTTTACCGCAATACAGCTTTCTAATTTCACGTGAAGATACATGTCCTCATAAAATGAGTAATTCAATGTTAGTATCTTACAAAATGATTACTATTTTAGACCTACTATTATAAATAATAGTCATACCCAATAATGTATCATTTAACAGAGTAAATTTAATATTTGTGTCATCAGGTAGTGATATGCCTTTTTTCTTTTTTGGAAGTAGGTAAATCGTCAAAGCGTTTTACTTATAAATTCCACAAAAACATTGTTTCTAATGTCACCAATTGCTAAGTGTACTGCATACGTTTGTTTTAGTCATCTTTGTAATAATTAAAGTAAACGTGATTGAAATCTCCTTGTCTTGAAGGATTTCTGTCTATTTATGTCTTAAAGGAAAATATACCTACTTAACATGTGCCTTATCGTCCTTAATAATTATTCGTTTTACATATTATGACGCCCATGCGATAAAAAAAGTTGTTAAATACACTTTAAAATATATCAAGGAGGTCTATGAAGGTTATTTTGTATTACTTAAAGTAATCATAAAATATGTAATACTATTGAATAAGGTGCCCATCTATAAAAACCGTCTCGGTTTGTAAATTTTATGACCGTCTGCGACTTTGACCTCAGATAATTATTATTTTAATAAATATTATATATATTCTATGCTGTTTACTATAAAACGTTAAGAGATTGAAGCGTAGTGTGAATTAATTGCGAACTTCGCCTTTCTCGGCTCCACCCAGGATAAAAAAAGAATTAAGCATAGTATATGACAATGATAGATAACGTGGATTTCTAGCGATACAATAATTTTTTAAATCTGTTCACTAGAATCAGGAACGCAGTAAAAATTACGATACAATTTTGTACACAGTGGCCACTTCGATAAATTACCCTAACAACTAATAAGTATGAAATAACAATATCTGGTCTTTTACATTAATTTATCTGAAGAGTTTATTAAGGAATACAAAATAATTAATAAACAGTCTAAGATGGAATAATTTTCCAATACAATCCTTATTGATAATTTATTTTAATAGAGCCTTCAAAAAGCTTCATAATTCAATAATAATTGAACATCAAATCAGTGGTATTAAGTATATTAACTATCTAATGTTTGTACTACATATTTTTATTCACACCGAACTATTCAGAAACATACAAAAGTTAGCGTTCAGCGCTTCATTTCACGGTTACATAAGCCGTCCAATAACTTCACAAAAAGGCATCTCAAACATAAGCCCGGCGTCGAGATTTGTTCCCGCGGCCTCGTTTCATGGAGCGGAGTACACTTGCAGCCGCTATGAAAGCCTCGTTTTGATATTTCTCCTCTTTGTCAACATCAACGTGAAGTTCTATAATGCCTTGTGTACAATTTTGTTTTATATTTATCGTACAATTGCAAATAGAGTATTAAACACAAACTGGTTCTGATTACGGTTATAATAAGTATGCGTTTTTCAATTATACTGTTTTTCTTTATCTCCAAAGATACTGTGACTGGGGCCGTGATTTGCATTCAAATAATGTCTATGGATAGCAAACTAATTTTACGCAAAATTTTGCATGAAATTGCGTATTAAAAATTTAGCATAATCCTATTTTTATCTTCGAATTGTTTGTTTCTATAGATTATTGTGATTTGAAATATTGTTATTTGTACATGTACCTACATGAATCAACGTATTTTCCATATAGTATATTATTTATATAGGCACCACGTCGGGAGTACTTAAGAGCGGGCTGAAGCGGTCTCTTTTGTCCCTTCATATTGAAAAGAATATCCTTCCGCTATCGTATGTTTTTCCATACAATGGCAGTTTTCAAGTATTTTGGAATAAAAATCTGAGTGTTTTGTTCCTTTAAAGTTACTGCATACGTGTTAAAAATAATTGTCGACTAATGGAAATTAACCTAATAAACTGCCTGATGCACATTTTAAAGGCATTTAAACAAAAACAAAATAAAATATATATATTTACCATAAAATCTAGGTACATTGTGTGAAATCAGTAGTAGTCATTCTCCTAAATACTTAATTCTAAATAATTTATTTACAAATTCAATAGTTAAGGATTTCAATAGAATTGAGGTTTCTATTGTTTAAGTTTCTTTTTTTTTAATTTGGCTTTCGCGTTATGTGATAAATATGTGTTGAAATTTTTGAATCCTGGCAATAGACGTCAATGTGATCAGTGTGGGCTTTAACAATATTTAAATATTAGGAATTATTAGTTATAACATTTTGGACCATTATCTTCAATACAAACACAATAAAGTCTCAGCATTTGCATCGTGTCTTTCAATAGATAAAATGCAATAAGTATGTCAACAAAATGACGCCCCAGTTCTGTAATCGGCTAAAGAAACAGGTTTTTGTGTAATGAACGATTGTGTGCAGATAAAAGACACCTACGTCGTGTAGGTGTTATATTATTGGGTTTGATTTTTATGTAGCTTGCAACAAAGAATAATTGAAGTTACAAGGAAATCTGTAGTTACAATATTACTTCTGATCGATGCTGATATTTTTGGGTTTCTTCTTGTAAGTTTTCTTCATACAGATGCTTCGTATCTCTCGAATTTTTAATGTATGTAAATGACAGCTTTCATGCTGAAAAGGTCAAGATAATTTCAATCGCTAAACATTATCCTTGTTATTTAAAAGACAATTGGCCATAATAGGCATTGGCAATTTTAGCATCATATAGCAAACAAGATGTTCTTTGCAGGTGTTTTACAAACACATTGCTTGATATTTTGTAGACAACCTGTCCAGTCTTCATTCCGTATTAAAATAGTCACCTTGCACACAAAAAGTACCTATTCTTGCGCATCCATCGACAAGAGAAATTAATTAGGTAGCACAAAGCGTAGTGTCATAATTCAACAAAGAGTTTCCCCTGTAATTAAATAATAAAAGTATAACGGTGGTGTGGTAAGTGTACATTCTTCTGTGCTAGTCAAATATTGTGTCATTTCAATGATGTTATATATATAAAAAGGCCAAAAATTAGTCTACAGCATTTCCTGGTGCTGGGAAATATTTAACATGGAGGGAACCGCTTGTGCATGCGTTCCGAGCATGCGTTTGTTTGCTCTGCCATAAAAGAACCCTTCTGTTGTTTATGTACTTGAATAAAATGCTTAAGATTCTAGTAGGTAATTAAAAACTCATCAATTTGTCACTAGGGTAAATATATTAGAAGTTTATTGTTTAGTGATTAATTAAGTCGTCCTTAAGATGTCAAAGTATATCCTAGTTTTAAAGTGGTACAACTTTCACTTTTAGATCATTGTTAAGTTCGGTTCATTATACGGAAAATATATTTAAAACGACAGTGCCATTACCAAATCGAATCTTTGATAAGAATTAATCGGTACACGATATAAGAGCTATGTCATTACATTGGCAGTATAAAAATACCTTGTGTCTATTGGCCTTCCTAAATAAACCGATCTCCGTAAATATTCCTTTTAGGATAAGTTGTGTTTTTTATGTTCATGTGGATTCACACTTGAATCCATACCTTTTATTTGTTCATTTGAGCTGTTTTAATATTAAATTGGTGTGGGCAACTGATGCCCTTTACAAATTAGGGCTTTCCCACATCAATATCGTGTTTATGCTCAGTATAACAGAACGTGCGGCTTAATAGCCCCTAATTATTGTTAAATGTATAGGTTAGAGCTTTCATAAATCGTACATTTGTAATCATAGATCTGTATCATAATTTTACTAATCAGTGTAAAAGATTACGCGACGTTGAAATTTTTTATAAGCTTTGACAACATAAACAAATACATTTGTATATATCTTGATGATGTATGTGTTGATTGTAGACATTATAGTAGTTGGTATAATAGAAACTTATCCGTACATACAGATGTATTTTCTTAACGTTTATAACTAATCTGTGTTGAAAATTTAAAAGGAAAATCTCGTTTTGTGTAGTTATGCATACATTTATCCCTGTATCTAGGAAATAAATTCACTTTTAACTTAAAATTAATCAGTACGTGGTAAGGAGCAAGCGTTGCATTTGTTTCCATGATATTCAGTATTTATACCAATGTTATTGTGCTGCTAGAAATGGAAGTCATCCAAACCAAACCGCACATTAACAGCTTCGATTGTTGAAGTAGATTGATAATCATGTAATCACTATATACTTATATTATTCAATAACTAATGATGTTTATTGTGTATCCACCATCCACCTCCCATGGGCTTCGTATTATGTATTGTGAAGGTATTGGTTTATACCACCTAGGACAACCCAATATATGGTAGTAGAATAACAAAACATTAGTAGTATTTTCATGTGTTTGATTTTACGTGAGTATTATACATTTAAAAATTAAAAACATGTTAACGGATTTTAAACGCGATTTATTCATTATATTATTAACCCGACGTTTCGAACACTTTACAGCGAGCGTGGTCACGGGGCTCCCCGTGATACATTAGTATTTTTGTTATTTGAGATTATGGGTAATCAATTCTCATGTTTTTTTTTAAACCAAAGAGTTATTTTATACGCACACCGTAATAGTCAGAACGCTTTTAAATTATCTAATTTGCTCGTTACTCATCGTCTTGCTGGAGTCATGTATTCAGACAGCAACACATCGAGCTGTCAGAGGTCCGTATTTATTCCATTAAAATGAACGCTAACAACTACACACTAGAGTGTATATAACTTTGGCAGTGCTCGAGTATGAATTCCTTTCCCAAATCAAATGAATTTCACTTTTCATTGAAATCACCGATGTTGGGTTTATAGATAGCTTGCTGTATCATCATGAAACTTTATTAAAACATGCTTTTAACGCACATTACTCAATCCCATTTTGCGCTTTATTGCCGTTATACTAAGGTTCGGTTTACGATTTTAGTGGCCGGTCGTAAACTAACGACCGCCGGCAGAAGGACACAGAGCGGTATGGGAGGACCGTTAATGAAGTCACAGACCCTCCCGCGCTCAATGGGACGGTCGTCTTCGCAGCCCAACAGCAGCAATGGCAGTTATAGCCGATATCCAGCTAAGCCAGCATCTACACCACCCGCTGTTAAACGCCAATTGTCTGTAAGTATATATAAACAATTAACACGTTTTGTCATTTCTGAAAGAATTAAGAATAGTAGGATTTATAAAAAAGTATCGTATGGATTATTACATCAGATGGTTATCGCAGTTTATCAATGTTATTTTCAACTTTTGTTGCGGTAAAAATTTTCAGTTTTCAAATTAGTTCTTGAAAATTAATGTATTTTGATTGTTTTACGTAGGAATGTGCATAACAATTGGCTTGTAACATAATTGGTCATAATTCCATTTCATGTAATTCATCAACTAGGTCCAGTCTTATAAATTCAAAAATGCCATTCCTTTTCGTTGAACTTATATCTATGTCAATATATATATATACAATTCCATTCCTAGTGTCACAATTAAACCTACCTCTTAAATATACTGTTTATGACATATACCTAATTGTTACTATATAATAGACAATTCACTAATATACGATATAATGCACTATTTGTAAAAAAACAAGTTCATAATATCACAAATACCTATTTTAACATGTCTGTATTGAATTCAGAGACAACAAGAACAAAAGATCGTCTTGTCCCATAGTCTATCTATCATCTATAAAAAAAAATTTAACAATAAAACAAACACCTATTCTAACACTGTTCTAAATTCAAAAGCAACAAGAGCAGTAAACAATTTCCCCGTTCACCCACTAACATCATCATCCATTAACATATCGCACCGTGCGTTCATAACCAGAGCGCGTATCAGGTCCCAGTGAATGGGTCGCCGGTGCGGCGAGCGGTGAGCGGCGGCTCGCAACGGGGCACGCCCACCAGAAGTAGAACTCCGCAGTCCTCGCTGTCCATACGTGGCGTGGACCCCAAGCTGGTCCAGCTTATACTGGACGAGATCGTCGAAGGCGGGCCCAAGGTCCACTGGGAAGATATTTCGGGACAAGAGGTAGGTAGAATTTACGTAGAATTATGTAGTCATTTCGATATATGCTACCGTAGATTTTATAGCAAAAGTAAATGGACATTTATTTAGATACCTCGATCTCGATAGAATCATTCACTTAGATTCACATCTATTTTAGTGGTTAACAAAAGGAGACCGACAAAATTAAAGGTTTATGAATCTTAGAAGTATTCAAGTAAATGTGTTTTTTTTACTATTTATATATTATTTATTATTATATTTATATATTTTGGAATATTTTTTGTAGCTGATTGAATGTTAGTAATATCTTACAAATAATAACCTTAGGAATTAAATTGATAAGGGATTTTCTACGGGATATTTCATTTTGTCGCAGGCAGCAAAGCAAGCGTTGCAAGAGATGGTGGTATTACCATCTTTGAGGCCGGAGTTATTTACTGGACTACGATCGCCCGCTAAAGGGTTATTGTTATTTGGACCCCCAGGAAATGGTAAATATACTTCTCCTGTAAGGTTGTGTATATCGAATGTAGACTTGGCTAGGAAGTGTAAGTATAAAGAAAGCAATAAAGTAGAAAACCAGCTGTAGTTGTAGTTTGAGTATTTTTAGCCCACTTTTTTGTAGTTAATCATCCGCCTAAATAACTAAAGCGCTAAGATCGATGTTGTCTTTATGAAGAAATCTTCAGGAGTAAACTGGTCTTAAAAATTGGTTCTAATGAATGATACATGAGGTTTAAAAATGCTGGAGTGTTATACAATGCGACTAAATGTAGTGCACATTTGGTCGCATTGTTTTGACAATCAGAGCGTCATCTTATGAGAGTAATTTGAAAAAAAAATCAATAATTTCAGGTAAGACGTTATTAGCGCGGTGCGTGGCAGCGGAATGTTCAGCGACGTTCTTCTCCGTGTCGGCCGCGACCCTCACCAGTAAATACGTTGGTGACGGAGAGAAAATGGTGCGCGCCCTCTTTCAAGTAGCGAGGGAGTTACAGGTAAGTGGGCCTATCCGTAGTTTTACTATTTTATTTTATGTCACTGTGTCTTGTGTTCAACTTTGTATCGTATATAGTTGTAGGTTTGTAGGTTAGGTTTTGAGTATGGCCAAGGTAACTTAGGGTCGGGTTTTTTTTTATGAGAAAAAGACTACGGAATAGACGCGTCACCTGATGGTAAGTGATCAGTGTCGCCCATATGCACCACCACCATAGTGCCAGAGACTTCCGACGTTTTAGGTAGGAAATAGCTATATCCTTAAAGGTCTCTAGATCGTTACCATTTGTATATACCGCACTAGGAAATTTGTTCCATGTGTCCGTTGAGTGCAGAAAGAAGCTCTAAACGCGGTGGTGTCGACCGATAGTGTACAGTCCAGATAGTGAGGATGGTATTTGGTTCGGTATGGTGATGACTTTGCGGGGTGTATTGTTCCAAACAATTCTTCAGAGCACATTCATTGTAAAAGCGACTCAATATAATCACTTTATGTATTGTGGTCTATAGCAAACTGAATTGTCATTTTCATCTGCGGAAATAACACTAAGAGCCATTAGTGACAGAGTGTCGCTTTAGTGCTGTAATGTTTACACAGAATTTGCTCTTTGACACGTTGATTTACTTTTCCCACTCTGTGTGAGCGAATTTGAAGGTGGGTGGGAGTCAATCCATTTGATGCGATGACAAATGATTCAGGCGATATGTAGTGTTTGAAAATACAATGTTTTACGAAAGTCCACGATCAATTTGTGACCATAGCATTCTAAATTTCTAACGAGTATGCATTAGACATCTTCCTATTACTGCCTTTTCACATTTGTCATAATATGGATTGCTTATCAGCAATTGTTTTTTCAAATTGGATGGTTTATCCAATTGAGCCCATCCGTCCGTCAATAGTTGCCAGATTCAGATATTTATTATCGGAACGACTTTATTTGTTTGTACGTAACGTCTTGTCTTTTCTGTCTAGACTCATACCTATTATATAGTCTGTTGTTAGGCGCTGTCTCACACAAGACACTTAATTTTAATTATGAATAATGTCAAACGTAAATACTTTTTTCCGCACTGTCATGAAATTAAATTATGTATTGGCTTATGGCTACTAGGTTATCCTGTTTACAAAATAGTTTCTACGTTAATGTTAATGAATACAGCATATGGCGTTAGGGTTTGTGTTTAGTAAAAGTTTATTTTCTGAACCACCATTACTTTAGATGAGGTACCTGTATACATTATGCGACACCCTGTATATATGTACATACATCGTATCTCAAGTTAAGTGAAATCTTTGCGTCTTATGCTATGACAATGATTAAATTATGAGTGTGTCGTCCCAGTATACTTTAATGATCAGTTTGACTGATGTGTTTATAATTACTCTTAAGATTTATAAATTGCGTATTACTATATATGAATCCTAAACTATTCAACCAATTTTAATCAAATTTGCATTACGTAGTTATTTATACTATTCGGGCGGAGCCGGGGCGTGCAGCTTGTAGGTATATAGTTTGTGATTTTTTTTTAGGGACTTTAAAACAATCAACCTATTTCTTACATTGTTACGTCTCATATTTCAACTATAATTCTCATTCCTAATTTCCATCCAGCCATCAATAATATTCGTCGACGAGGTAGACTCGTTGCTGTGCGAGCGGTCTACCGGAGAGCATGAAGCGTCACGCCGGTTGAAGACGGAATTCCTGGTGGAGTTCGACGGGCTACCCGCGGCGGGAGCAGACCGTCTCATTGTGATGGCAGCTACCAATAGACCGCAGGAGCTAGATGAAGCGGCTCTGAGGTAAGTAGAAAGAGCTAGAAATTAGAAATTTGTTTAGTTAGGTAACGGAAAATTCTAAAAGTTTTCTAATTGTTTTGATTGAACTGTGAATGTAACTGCGTGTTATGGAAAAATAGAGAGCTTTCTGGAAATTTCTTTCTCTCTAAATGCTTACACAATTGGGAATTGTAGTGGAATAGTCGATTTTTTATGATAGATGAAGTATATTTGAATGTTGATGGAACGAACGCTGGTTTTAATAATAATAAACTGCCACAAAATGTGTGTACTGTGTATGGAAATTTCCATAACTCCGAACTCAAACATTCATTTATTCGATTCGACTCTGGAAGCACTCGAACCGTCCTAGTATAGTTTAATTCACCAGCGGTGATTGATAAATAAAACGCGTGTCAGGCGGTTCCCGAAGCGCGTGTACGTGACGCTGCCGGACGCGCGCACGCGCGGCGCGCTGGTGCGGCGCGTGCTGGCGCGCGGCGCGGCGGCGGCGGCGCTCAGCGACGACGAGCTGGCGCGCCTCGCCGCGCTCACCGACGGCTACTCGGGCAGCGACCTCACCGCGCTCTGTCGCGACGCCGCGCTCGGGCCCATCAGAGGTGGATACTGTGCACTTTATACTCGATCTTATAATTTAATTTATTAATTTATTATTTCATTTTCTTTATTTAAGTAACGCAGTCTTTTACAACAATAACACGTAATATAAACAACAATTAGACCTTAAGTTTCATATCTTAATTAAATGTAGTTATTATAATAATATGTAATAGTGTGCATACGTGCGCTTGTTAATATGCACGGCTTCGCACGTGTTGTCAAAATAATATCAAGGGAAATGTTTCACCGCGATAAAAAGTAGCCTAAGCAGACTTTCTACTCAGCAATTTTATACAGATACAATATTTATACGATAAAATCTCTCAGATTCGACGTGTTCACATTAATTAAATGGCAAATATATAGGGCTTACACTAGTTCTTATCTGCGGGCGTGGTCAAGTATAAAGAGTAAGCTTACCAGTAGCAAATTTTTTCAGTTCAAAAGAGGATAATAGAAATTATCTGCTTATTCTTCGTACTTTTGTGAATGAGACAGATGATGTAACTTTTTTTGTTTTTGACAATCAAAGGATCCCACCATTTTTGTAATAATTATACCAACGTTTAACAAAACCATATATACAAAGATGTCAAATATCTATTTTTCTTGAACTCGTTAAACATATAGTACACTTTAAATCCTTGTACTTTAAATAAATTTAATCATTTATTCACAGAACTAGATCCGGAGGAAGTGAAATGCCTAGATCTATCGCTGGTGCGCAGCATCACGTACCAGGATTTCATAGACGCGCTGAAGCGCATCCGGCCGTCGGTGTCGCCGCACAGCCTCGCCGCGTACGAGAAGTGGTCCGTGCAGTACGGCGAGCTCGGCGTCTGAGACACCTCGGGGCATATACAGGTACTAGCCCTAGTACTAGTAGATATTATACTAGGCGCAAATATATAGGTAGAGATCACTATTAAGTGATAAGGCCACCAAATTAACTATACTGTACTGTTTGCACAATTTCATAAAAAATCCTTTCAACTGTTTATATGTGAAGAAGAAACAAACTATAACCATCCATTTACAAACTTTTTTTTAATTATAAATTAGACGAATAGAATATATTAGGTATAAGAACTACTTTGTTTTCTTTCTCCGTAACATAATAAAAATAATTTATAAATTAAATGTAAAGACCGCTTTCTTGTAGATTGGTTTTATTTCATGTATTCCTGATGTAGTCAAATTTAGACTTTGATAATCATAACAAAAGTAATTACTTAAATTAATACAATTCTTACTTATTTATGGGATTAATTAAATATTCTGGTTTCCTGCACAGGTACTAAATTTAACAAGGAAGGTGAGTCTATTTTACGAATGGGCATCAGAGAGGACGCAAAAAAGGATTGATTGAATTTGTATTATAAGTTATTATTATATTATTATCGATATTCGAAGTTGTCGCTCAAATTTTATACATCCCCCATGATTCCAATTAATACAATGTTTGTTTGACAAATTAATTTTATTTTATGTAATATTATTTTACCGTTTTGTTGGTAATTTTAAAGTATTTCGAACTCGTCTAGTCAAGCGCTCAGGTATGTAGTTAACAGTATTCAGCCGGTAGTAAGGCCATACTCACTCCACGTAGAGAATATTAGAATAGAGGCATGTCCAATAATTTTATAATAATGTAACTCGGCTGAATGAAAAGGTCGCTTTCGATGTTGTAGATGTAATGAGAACGCTTGCATTTGTCACTACTATTCTATTCAGTCGGGTTGCATTGTGTTCCCGTCCAGTCAAAGGGATATTGTTGAAGAATGATGTTCTGTTACAATAAACTGTTGCCGCTTCCATCCTTTTGGCTCGCTCGGATATTACGTTATTTTAGTATTTTAAATTTAATCACTATATTTATTCAATATATTATTTATTTAAAACAACTTTTCTACTCGCTTCTATTATTTTGAAACTGAAACTTGCTTTTCCAACTTCTACACAGTACAAAAAATATGTTTATGAAATACAATAAAAAATGTGACACGTTCACTATTTGGATTGAATTGTGATAATGCTAGGAATAACAGTAACTACATAGTATCAATATTTAAGTGTAATTCATTTAATAATTTAAAGTAAGAGAACGAAATAGCATGTTTTGTTCTGTGTGTAATTTATTGTACAATACGCTATTAACAAAGAAGTTATGGTTTTATTCGCCTCTTTGTTAAATTACGCACAACGTTTCGTTTATAAAGAATGAATTTGTGAACGAATATTAGAAGCAAATAAAAAGATAAACCCAAATATATTCTTTCATACCATCAGTAGGAAGGTTTATGTGGATGACAGTGTTTTCCCTTATTTCATTTGCACATAAAATATTTTTCCAAAAAATATTTATTTTCTTCTTAAATAATTTAATAAAAAACATCGTATTACTTGCGATTTAATATTGAATGTATGCATTTCTAAATTTAATGATTATCATATAATTCGTTTAAAAATATTTGATTTACTCGATTTGTAATGTGTATGTATATACACTTACATATTGTTATTGAGTGTATCATTTTATTTATGAATTATACATAATATATATCATTTTTAATATTCAGAAAATTTAAAAAGTCGGATGTTTCAATAATTATTATTTGTCACAGTAAAATTCAAATTATATTTATTTATACGTATGTAGGTTCTTTAGATGTTTAATATTATAAATTTAGTATTCGAATTAATTAAATAAATTTTGTTAATATTATAATTGTGTTGATTAATATTTGTATTTATTACTTTATAATCGTTCTATTGTTTGATGTATATTTTTGAAATTAACGTTTTTAATTAATTCATGAATTATAAAAAAATATGATTACGTTTGTTACGATTTAATTATATTTTAGGTATTTATAATTTACTACATATAATAAAATGTCGGTCATGACGTATCTCCGAAAACTTCAAGTTAATTTGCTCAGACGTTCAATCTCGCAAACATAATCGATAATTTTAGAAATTATTTAAACTTAATGTGTGTTAGTGTTGTCATACAAAATACGATGCTGCATTTCTTATGAATAAAAGACATTGAAAACGGGTAGTTTACTTCCAATAGCCAGAAACGTTAAAACAATATAGTGGAGAAATATATTTTCATAATTTGTTATAAAATTTGTCTTAGAGTATCGTTGTATTTAATAAGGCGTTTGCAAATTAGCGATCGTATCCTTAGCTTTCCATTCTTCCCAAATTCTCAAACGTTATATCGTAAAAGAGGCAAAAAAAATCTTCGTAAATATTAGTTATCAACAACGTATCATTGCATAGAAGTTGCTGTTTCTACTATCCTATTGATTTAAGTTGCACGCACACATGTTGTAAATGCACTGTGTATATGTTCAATATATATGGACTGATAGGCGTGTGAGTGAAAAATTGCAACGCATTCGTGCGTACCAGACGCATGCATATCACACGCACTAACGTACACGTTTTTGTTTATGCGTGCGTTCATTTATTTGTATACGTATAACCGTGTGCGTACAAACTTATTGTATTTTAATAGTTGGAAATAATAAACTACAAATCATATTCGGTAGCATTTGCATGGTATGTCGACGGCAGGGCTTTACTACATCCGTTGTACTTTTGAGAATTTAGCCGTTTTATGCTCAGTTTAGTTGATGCAAGTGAAGCACAATGGTTGAATGGCACTTTAGTGTATCTCTTATATTTATATAACATTATTAATTACTTTCTATTCATATTCAGACAGAATATTATAGGAATCGTTGCGACTTTACGACTGCTTCTAGAGAAGACCATACTTTTTATTAAATTCCATTGAACTAACGATCTTGCGTTCTATATTGTAATTGCCTAGTTAGTGTTTATAATAATCAATATCATTTTATCTTTAGCCAATATTTAAGCCAAATGAACTAAAATGTATCAATATGAACTGAATTCATAAACAACGGTAGGTTTAGTCCAGTTCTAGTAGTTAGTTATTTTTGTAATTGTAGATAAAATAAATACGCGTAGGTAAATTGTGTAGCAACATTGTATAACGAAAAAATGTGGGAATTGGTGACACTAATGATTATACTAAATTTTAATTAATTATTGTCAAACTCTTTTATCTTAACTTTTGTACTAATTAAAATGACACTCCTTAACAAGTTTTCTAATTGAATTACTCGTACTTCATGTATGCTGTATTACGCATTTTAATGGCGAATTGTAATCATATGATACTTTAATTGTTTTGATATCGTTCGGTTGTGGTTTTTATTCGAATTTTTATATTCCAAAATGTTGTGAATTTTATTACATTAATATTTGTTACTGTATGTTACGGATTTGCCGCTTTCTTAATTATAATGTTACATGTTATTTTGATGGAATACTGAAATCATTGTATACCGCTGGTTTTAAGTGCGCCTTGAATGTAAATGATAAGTATATTTTTTCATAAATGAATTTTGCAAAGTGAAAGTGAAAATCTTTACAATTTTACCGACAGTTAACTCTTATATTGTAAGTGAGACATAAACTTCCAAATAAATTGTCAGGCTATGAATGATTCTTGCATGTATTTTCAAGTGCCATCCTGCACCTGGCGCAGTGAGGAAATCGGATCGGAATTAGTACTGCTTTTAGAGGTCACGGACTTCATTTATTATTAAAAATTAAAGGCCGATTGGTGATATCTCAAGACTGATCGCGGTCTTATTTAATAAAGTGCTAGGGGTAATTACGGATTACGGGGTGAATCCAATAATGTTTAAAAAAATTCATACAATACCTACATGATACTAAAAAAATGAAGGTATACACAAATTTCCAAAATTATCCCACAATCGCAATTTTCCCAATGCGCCATTACCATTACTTTATTTTATATACTTTTATTGTTAATTTAAACTTTTTCCCAGTTCATATAAATTATTCTGAAGTCTCATATGAATTTCCACAGACTTCCCAAAAAACTGATTTGGCTAGAGTATAATATACATTTATATAGTGAATGTAACAAAAAGTGTTATACATAAGTACACACTGATACAGTTGATTCTTATTGCCCTATATTAAAGAGAAAAAAATTCTTGTCCTCCGATGGTACTGTAACAGTCGTTCATACAGGAACTTTATAAAAACCGATTTATTTTAGAAATGAGTGTCTCACATATTCTTGAAGAATTTTGTAAATTAATGGACGTTTCTTTATCAATATTATCGCATCGCTGTGATATAAATATAAATCCATTGCCTTAACTTACTTTTACGCGCCAAATTACACATAAATAAAAGAAACCGCACGTAACACCGTCGTAAATACCATTTTTTATGTACATTTTTCTCAATACTCTATCAGCTATATTGTGTTTTATATCGGTGTGATGTGCGGCATTTTCTGACTTTGTAACAAATAAGTGAAGATGTCGACTGATTGTTATTTCAATTACATAACGTTTCTAAGAATAACAATAATTATATACGCAATTGAAATAAATAAACATTTATGTGTGATAGATAAAATGAATTGGTATGAAACATCTTTATCCCGCTACTGATTTTTATGAAACATTTTATCGTTTTTGGCTGTGATATTTTTCAGAAAAGGATTCCCGATATATAATCATAGTATTAATGAGAAAACAAAGAAATTGTATGTGGTGGCCTGACATACAAGCCTTAAATTACGATTGATTCCAGTATGGAAAAGTGATGGCGCTGGATGATTTATATAACTCTGTCTTTTTCCCACACTAGAATTTCTCCTGCTTTAAGATGTCATAGAAAGCCCCCTGAACAGCAATTTGATGCTTGAAAATTCGTTCGTTGATACGCTTATGCACGTTTAATTTACGGTAATTTCATTCAATATCGATTTACCTTTAACTTAATTTATCGATAAGTATCATTCATTCATTAATTATTGTTTTTATTGTATTTTTTTATAACTAGAGGCACATGTCTCGCGTTAATGTCTACCGCGCTGTTCCTTTAAATTTATTTCTTTTTAATTTCCTGAATTTTATTTGAAAACTGTTGAAGAAAAAAGTGCTTATATTTGGACGTGAATAAGCGCTTTAACATTCCACTTATTGCTGAAACTAGGGGCTTCTGAAAATGTCAAATGTCAGACGTAACTCAATTTTAAAACTTCAAAGTAATTCTATCGCCATAAATATGTGAATAACACCAAATAGCCACTTAAAATCGAGAAGCATTTGAATAATTGAGTGGTTTATAAAGATGTTTGGTATCTGAAAGGAAACTTCGAAATATTCTAAAGAAGGTTGTAATAATTTGAAAGCTCGCCTTACGCTAACAATGTATTTTAATTTAAGCGCACGAATTTATATCTTAACTTTGTGACGTTCAGCGTTGATGGAGATATGTATTTTTCATAATTTTTTGTAAACTTAAAATTAAGCACACTTGCCTAATGTCGTAAATGTACACTACGCGTATGTGATACACAGTCTATCATTGAATAAACGAATAATTTGTGATCTTGTGTTTTTGTTTTCCAATAAATGCCTGAAATTCTAAATTCCTATTTTTTATCTCTCTTAGTTAACTTAATAATATTATTTCAGAAAGTTACTAAAATATTAGAAATCAAAAAGGGACTGTGTTGAATATTAGTTTGATCATAATAAGAATGTACTGCGACTCTACTCAACTGCCTAATTGGTTTAGTCACTTTTAACAAAATGAGGGTAGTTGGATCGAACTTTGATTTAACAATGTACGAACACCAAGACACAGTCCCTACGGATGTGCTCCGTTTCAAAGCAAGGTTATGTTTTATAGGATAAGATATCTAAACGTGTGTTGTCAGGAAAAAGAGACAGCCAGATATCGATATCATAAATCATCAATATTACTTCTTTATTTATTTTTTGTTTGGTTTAAAACGGCAAAGTATGAATACGACGAACGAAGTATCTGAAAAAGGGAAAAGTTGTCAATGTCATACATAGATATGTAACAAATATGTTAATTTAAAGGCCTAAGAAAGCTCTGCTAAAGAAAGAGGAATTGAGTCGTTTTTGCAAAAATGAAAATTCCTCTATGATTTGTCATAAGCACTACCAAAGTCAGAATAGTCATAAACTACTGATTAATACTTACAGATACAAATGTAGGCCGTGACAGTGGAATGTAATGTCCAGCTTTAAATATTATAGGTTTCTTCATTCTTTCCATGACTATTATGAGCGACCTTCGAAATTTTGCGTTTTGCTCGTACCATGGACATAAGTATAGATATTCCCGAAGCTCTTGACTCTGTTACAAATTAAATAGGATATATAGTCGTTATTTAGCGATAAAAATGTATCCTTGTGTGATTGATATTTAAAATCATTTTCGAAAATGTGATTCGTATAACGCTGTTTTTTTATGTCATCGTCAGCAATGGAGCTGACGGGTCGCCTGAAAGTAAGCGCTACCACCGCCTATGAACCTTTGGATAGGCGTTAGGTCGATTGCAGACCTTACGCCGCAATGGATTGCCGGCTTCAAACTGGAAAAGGGATTATGAAAGGATTGACAAGAGACATAAAGAGAAGGACTGGGAATGGGAGGATAAAGGATATGGGCCTCTGGTTCCCCCACCACGAAAATAGCAGTATGCTATTTCACGCCGGTCTTCTGTGGGGATGTGGTATTTCCCCGGTGCGAGCTGGCCCAATTCGTGCCGAAGCGTGCGTGCGTGAAATAGAAATTACTTACCAAAAAATAACAAATAAAGGCCCCTCACATCTTTTTACATATTTTTACAAGTAAGCATATTTTCATAAATACCTTTGTGGTGAGTTCATTCCCGCACCAACAATATAAGAAGAGCTGCGACAACATGGTGACCATATAATTGAGCATTGAATAGAATTGAACGCTGCTTGGTTCTGTCTGTAATTATATTAACAATTAATCATATAATATTTAAAATTGAGTCATGAAGCGAAAACGCGGGCTACAAGTATTCGGCAATACTTAAGAAATCTATATCTACTTACAATAGTAATTCTTAGTCCAATGATACAAACTATTCCGACAGTTCCACTAAGTTGAAAAAATATATTAGCGTGGTAGGTGTTCTCCACCATTTCTATAAATCTAAAAAGATCAATCAATGAATGGCATTTATTATAATATATCAATCATCATAGTTCATCAAGCAAATATCTTTTTAAAAACATTTTAATTGGCAAATACGTCGGAAAATATACAATATTTATTATATAAATTACTGATCCTTCGTTTGAGAAAAAATTTCCATTTCAGACTTCATGGGACTGGAAATAATACATCACTATGAAACTGTTCAAAAAGTCATTTTAGTATAATGTGATTCAATCGCAACCATTTGAGCTAGATGGTAGGTACTTAGATTATCCAGCTGTCGATATCATAGTTAGCCTTTCTTCAAACTTATAAAGACTTACTTTACGACAGCTTGGTGCTGTTGAATGCATTCGTTCAAAAGTGCATTGTTTTCATTTTCCATTTTCTTACAAATATCTTCTTTTAATCTCATACTCATTGAAATACTCTGCAACTAAATTTATTTTTTTGTTTATAATTCTTCGTCCAAAACAACAGAAACATTCTTAAACTGCTATGGTAAAATATTGGCCATTTTCATTTTAGGTAACTGTATGTAATACAGATGGGTGTGAGAAAAAATATTTATCATTACAATGTAAATAAGTACACCTATATTGCTTATACGATTGTTATTGGCATACCTTCTTTACTTTATCAATGATAATTTCTAGTTCCGCACATCCGAATATGATCATAGACAGCGCTGTGCTATCCACCGCAAAGAAAAGTAAAGCGCTGATATAAATACTAATCATCTGATATAAATATCCGATTTCATAGTGTGGTGACTTTTCTGGATCAACTGGCATCCTAAGTATGTAGAAAGAAAAGTTATTTTAGGTATAGAATTATATAAATGAGGCATAATGCAGTTACATGTACGAACAAGATTTTTATATAGGTATCTAATGTGAAATTCAGTACGCTAGATATATTTATCATTTATTTGTCTATCGAATTTAGTTTTAAAAGCACGTGGTCATATGAACACTCACCATATTTTGAAGGGAAAAAATCTCGTTTCAGCTGTATCAAAAAGAGGCATTATAGCCCACAGGGTGCATGTAGTAATAGCACTGGTTAAGAAAACGGCGCAAAGATTTTTTATTGTCTTAGCGTGAGATGATAGTATCCTGCACAATATTAAATGAAAAATGATAAAAAATCTAACTGATTATAATCAATCTAATATATAAAATTCTCGTGTCACAGTACCATACTCCTCCGAAACGGCTTGACCGATTTTAATGAAATTTTTTGTGCTTCCGGTATCTATGAGAATCGGCCAATATCTATTTTTCATACCCCTTAATATTAAATGATAAGAGTAAGGCAGAACAGCGTTTGCCGGGTGCAGCTAGTAATCAATATATATTGCACAAATACACAAAACAAGAACCCACAAATGCTGATGAAACACATCATATCACATTCGGCGAGAGCAGTTTGTTTTCTTAAGCAAGATGCTATTATAAATGAATAAAATTGCTATTTAGCGTAGTAAGAATACTTCCAAACCATTAATGTCTGCTTGTGCATACCTTTGAGAATAAAATCATAAAAATTATACCAAACATAACTCACTTCTCATGCTGCGGGGATTGTGGCGCAAACGTATCCACCACCATAAAACGAAGAAGATCTTTCAGATTTTCTTTATACATCATAAAAACAGTAGTCTTATAACACACAGAAGCTTGTGTGAATAGAAGATATGACGCTTCAGAAACTTCGTCTATATCTCCCCAGACCACCGCAACGTACACAAATTCGAATAAAATAAAAGAAAATTGCGTGAACATCACACAAAACTTATAAATGTTAAGTAAAATTATGTATTTCTCTGGAGGCATCCAAATACCCAAGTATTTTAAGATGGTGCGAGGTCTGCTCAAGAAAAGATCGATGTTGGTTGCCATTTTAATGGGTTGATATGAAGAACCTACTCATGCTCAATAGATTTTATAGCTTAGAACTACCAATATATTAAAGGCTGCTACATTTTCTTATAATAATATTATTATTTCTACAACATCTATTCTAAAAGAGTGTAAATATATATACTCAACAATTTAGGTAGAAAGTTCATAGACATACTCATCATCATCAGCCCATATATGTTCCCACTGCTGGGACACAGGCCTCCTATGAGGGTTTAGGCCATAATCCACCACGCTGGCCAAGTGCGGGTTGGCAGATGTCACATGTCATCGAACTTTTGATTCTTGGACATGCCGGTTTCCTCACGATGTTTTTCTTCACCGTTTTAAACAGTAGTGATGTTATCCACATGAGCAGATAAATTGAAAAATCAATTTATTTCCTGCACGCTCGCCCGGTATCGAACCTCGACTTATCGATTTTGAAGTCCGAGGTTCTCACCACTAATACAATTTTTAAGTACCTATATGGAGATTACAAAAAAGTTTTACATATAAATTTCATGAAAACAAACAGAAACAAATTTTCATAATACATTTATTATCTACAATATTCTAATTACACATTCAGAGAAATATGACAATGAAGTTTGGATAATCCTTGTAAAATAAGTTTTCCATATGGTTTAGCACACAACATTTCTAACCATCTTACTGCGACACATTCAAATTATCGAAATGAGACTTGAAATCAAAAACTGAATCGAAAATTTGACTATTATTTTTAAGTATTAATATAAATAATAAGTGGTAACATAATTTAAAACTACGTGCTCAATCTGTTACGTACTTCATACAAAACTATAATTTTTTTTATTTATTAAAAGCTTATTTTATGCGATCATACTGTATATGCTCTATAGTTTCAAAGAATTAACAACAATTAACAGAATGTGAAAGTTCTAATAGGTTTTGTTTACAAACTTAAACAAAGTAGTAATTAAAAGTCTAAGCAATAATTTATATAATAGCCTGTATTTTGTTTGTGGTTTCACACTATGCTTAAGTGTAGATAATTTAAATTTTACTTAGTTTGATTCAAAACTGCTATATAAGAATATGACATACGAAGGATCTGTAAAAAGAAAATGTAACTTTAATAAAACTGTATCTATTGTATTGGTCTCACAGTTGCCGATCCTAACTATTATTCATATTTAGAAACGATAAATTAATGTGATAAATTTATTTTGCAAATTATTTCTAATTGATAAAATAGAAAGGGTTTATTTTATGCTTACACTAACAAACGTCTGCCGCGATAGGCTGATATAGTGACCGGCTCGGAGGACCAGCGGCCGACTCATGCGTGTCATCGCGAAACACAACGTGCGTTGGAACTTAACGTCTTGTTCGTACCACTTGCTCATGTATAATACTGTGTGCAATTCTTCACTCTGGTTAAAAATATTTTCGTTATTCGTACCTGATTCAATAGCATAAATATTCTGTTTGTAAAGTAACAGCTATTATTGTTTTGTGGAATAATATCGACTAGGAGTTATTTAACATCAAAGAAATTATTTTATTGTATATTTTTATTACATAATATTTATTTCATGATTCCGCCTGGGAAGACAAATTTTTTGCAAGTTTTTTTTTTAACCTTTATAATCCACCTGTACTACAAGCGGAAATAAGAATTTAACTAAAAAATTATGAAAATCCATTGTTTCGTTTATATCTTGAATAACTTACACGAATTCCATTTTTATAAATTGGTACTGAATATGACATTCTACACTTACAGTGGCCGTCAGCTCATGGCCGCTCCAACAACAGAGGAACATCTGACTCGTCATCACTATCAGATAAACTATCAAAGATATAAACAACATGCTATGCTGCTCGACCTGTAAAAATGTTGTTAAAATCATCGGAGTAATACTGAACTGAACTGAACTATAATTACTTTTAATTCTCATAAGACAAAAAAAAAACAAAATTTAATTCTTTCCGAAGATTATGAATGGTTAATCATAATCTTTTACGGATTGCCAGTCACACCGATTACAGTAATACGTCTAGGAGTAGAGATGAGGTAAATAAGCTATGGTAACCATCCACATTGCATATAAGTAGTTAAGGAATCGGATTACGGCTTCAGGAATAAGGAACCATTAAGCTCAGCTAAAAGTTTTCAATTTTGTGACATGATGACGTGTTTTGATGACGTGTTTTGATGAAATCGATAATGCATGCGATGCAATTTGATATCAGTAGTAATCACTGGGTACCTATGAAAGACCCGCAAAATGTGAGCGAGGGAAGGGTGGATATGTTAATATTTCTTAAAACTGTCATGAAAAAGACGCCTTAATGACTAAATTACTAAATGACTTTTTGTTTAATTTTCATAGACTGGAATCTGACAAAGACACGACGACTCACCATTTTTTATCTCAGCAGGTATCTACTAAGTGTGTGAAACTGGTATTAAATAATACTTACGACTAATATCCGAAAGGCACTCATCACAATTATTCCAACGGTGCCCGTTATTTGAAATAAGAAATAAATATGAAACGCATCTTCTACTAATTCAGTAAATCTAAAATAAAAAAACTTCAGCAAAATCCAATCATACATATAAATGCGTTGCAATAAATAAATAAACATGCTTACAGAAGATATTTACTTTCTGAAGGATAAAAAATGAAGTGAGTAATCCTTTACCTCATCGCAATGAATGTATAATCATAATATTATAATATCAAATCATGAACAATACATTCATTGATGAAGTAGCTAGACGAATGGAAATTTATTGAATTACTATCTTCTATAACTTTTTTCTGAAGAATATTTAATAATAGCTAACCCAAAAATATCCGAAATCTCGATTCAGATATATATATCTGTGGCTGTGGATATATATCTGTGGCGTAGTTGGCTAGGAATAATTCATAAATAATGATAAAACAATTAGTGCTCTCTCTATTCCATCGCTATAGAATTAAATAAGTAGGTAGGTACTTACCTAACCACCGCTTGATACTGCTTCACGCACTCTGCTAATTTCTGGTTACCTCTTGCATAATAATTGTTCCGATTATAGACATCATAATCTTTACCTTTATAGGACTTTATCTATAAATACACAAAATAAATATATCACTTTCTTTAATATTTATTGTAGTCTGTAATAATATAACCGATTTAGATTGATATAAATCGAATAAATCAAATTACATATTAATTATAATTTGTAAATTATCTAACCTTATTAAATGTAAATGGGTACTCACGCTCATAATTTTGCTCATAATAATCTCCATCTGCGCACACGCAAATATGACCATAGAAATGGCGACACTATCCACCCCGAAGTACATCAGAGCGCTCATGCAAATTGTTAGCTCTTGGAATATGTAACCCAGCTCATATTGTGGAGAATTATTCGGTTTAACTGGCATCCTTGCAAAATAAAAGTGGATTCAAAATGAAATCTGCTTTAAATCAAAATTTATTGAGATAAATTTACGAAAGTAGATATGTCCATCCTTGGGGCTAGTCTTCTTTAGCTTATTCATTTTTGGTGCGCTTATAATGTTGTACTAAGGAAGAGATTCAGAAATATGGTAAGGGAATAGATACTATAGATCTGCCTAGCACAGTTACCTACTTCTTAATATATATTCTTTTGGACAAGATCGTGCATAAGAAGACTCGCTTAGAACTTACCACATATCGAAGGGAAATTTTCTGACATCGAAATCATCGAATAGTGGCTTTAGTCCCCAAACCCCACAAATTGTTTCAGCAGCAACTATAAATAATAGTAATAAGCGTTTTATCTTTCTAGCTCGTCTATTTAAAATCCTGGAAAATAAATATTATATTGAGTTAGATGGAGCACTATTGGCAGACTTGCGAAGATCCTAGGATTTACGATGTAGTTTATATTTTAAAATTATGATATTTAAGATTATGATTTACGATGTAATTTTAATGTATATTTATAAATAAATTGCTATTAAAGAACAACGACATTCAAGTTGTTTTTAAGAATTTGCAAACAGAGGACTGTTCTTTACCAATTATGCGGCTTGCATTGCGGTTTGAAGATATCACTATTCATTTGTACTATTAGCTTTCTTATTGTTTCAACATTCACGTGAAATACTGTTATTTTGCAACATAAGCAAGCCTGAGTGAATAACAGGTACACAGCCTCTGACACCGCTTCCAAATCGCCCCAAACTTGAACGACGTAGATAATTTGGAAAAAAAGAAATAAATATTGCAATATCAGCATAAATATCTTATACAACTTTTGAAGGGTATTTTCCTCGGTTGGAGGAACCCATACACCAAGTATTTCCATTATTTTCTTAGCTCTACTGAAAAACAAATCATCTAATAACACAGTCGACATTACGGATAATATTTGTTGTAAATAATATTGTATCGATAAATCGTCGCAATTTATACAAGAGTAAGCTATTATTTAGAAATTATTTTGATAAGTGATCCAATTTACATAATGTGACCATTTACAATTCTATTGTAGTTTATTATATGTCTGTGTTTTAAAATATTTATTCGTTAAATGTTTGCTTATTACGAGTTTCTTACTTACAGGAAATATATGAATAAAAGCGCATAAAGCAATTAATTTTATTTATTTTTTACTTGTGAGTATTTGAAGTCGATTTCATTTTTGTGAAAATATAATTATTAATATTTAATGTACACATTTCGAATTATTAATTATTTTGTATATTATTACTAAATAATTTGTTTTTTTTAAATATTTATTTTAAAAAATCCGTTATTTGTGATAGTTGTACTTATGAATTTTCCTCTTTTAGATATTACTGTAGTAAATAAAGTAGATGTGAAGCAGCGTGGGGGTCACTTCATAAATGTACACCCGATGCTCTCAGTGGTCCGAAGGCCGTTATCACAGGGTACATAACCTCCGCCCACCCATATTGTACCCAAAAATTTAAAAATGTTGAAAATAATAAAACAACTTTCTACTTGCCTTGATGCATTTTATAGTTTTATGAAATGATACGGTCCTTTTGTAAATGTTCTACGATATTCAACCTAGACTCGACGTCAAGCAAGCATAGAACTAGCTGTGTAGTAAGCTTTGATAATCCTTGTTTCGAAATTAAAGACTTTTTAACGAATTTTAAACGAGTAACTAAGACAGAGACTAACTAACTAACATTAGTCTCCCAGTTACTACGATCGCTGTAAAGTGTTCTAAGCGTCGGGTTAATAATATAATTAATAAATCGCGTTTAAAATTCGTTAAAAAGTCTTTAATTTCTAAGAAAATGCAATCCTAGTTTCGTTAGTTTCGTTTCGATAATATTAAGACTACCTAGTTGACATGAAGATATACAAGATTTAAGAATAGAGATCGTCAAGATAATTCGTAATTTTGTTTATCATTCCTTGTTTGCTGTGAGTTGTGACAGAGAAAGAAAATCTCGACCTTACGCCTTAAATATTCATGGGCGGTGCTAGCGCTTACCATGCAGGCGACCCACCAGCCCCATTGACTACGGTGAAATAAAAAAAATAATAAATAAATACTTAAATAAAATCTTTATGTTGCCAAAACATTATACCTTACATAACTACGTAGATTGCCTCTTAAACTAGAAAAACTGTATCACAAGAGCCAACATTTCTCCTTATATATAAATAAATCCATATTTAATGTTCAAGCAAAATAAAAATTAGTGTGTGTGTGTGTGTGTGTGTTGTAACTTTTTCTTAAAATTACATGTGTTAAGGTTAAAGTTTAATAAGAGACGTTTTATATTATTGTAAATCAATGAACTCAAGACAAAATACTGGTGTTTGGCAAAGCTTGTTCTGTGGGATTCTAAAGGGCATATATCTTTTGGACTGCGTTTATCTGGGTTACGTATTGAGAGGACTTGGAAATGTTTTTGAAGAATAGGTCTCAAAATATAAACTACGCGCGATAAACTAGGACACCCACATGAGACTGTTTCAGTAGTATAACACGAATGAACGTTTATTATAAAATTTAAGGGAGGTTTACTCCTGCTATTGACAAAAAATGCTATATTTATAGTTTTCTTTTATAGAGGATAGCCATGACATAATCATTCGAAAACGAAATTCAGCTCTTGATGAAGTTTTGTCCAGCCCGAACCGCAAATTACAAGTGCAGTATCATCTGCATATGTAAATATATTGCAATTTAGAATTTTAATTTGGCATAATTTATTTATACATATTTAAAAAAGTTTGTATACTGCCTTAGCACGCCAAAAGTTTTAGGAATATTGTCACTGTGTTTAAATATGTGGCCTTTTTAATATGTGGAGTTTGAAGATGTGGTATAACTCTATTCTATAAGTTGTATTAAGTTCGAAGGCAAGGTCTCGACGAATAAGATCACGCCATATCCACCAATTGTGGATTTTATATTCATTTATTTAAGAAGGTATGGTCATATGTGTTATTATTTATCGAATTTTTATAAAATAGTTTTATGTATTTTTTTATCAATAAACTAAACTGCATTGAAATTGTCAGAACTAGTCAACATTTAAATGAGACCACACGGTCAAACAAGAATCATCAAAATAGATTCAGCCAATCGAAAGATCTCAGGAAACAAAGAAAAAAAAAATAGAATTGATGATATTTTATAAGTGAAAACAGAAATAGTCAACAATGGAAAGCATTCTTACAACAGGATGCGAGCAAATAAAAATATGTGATTGATACTGGAAAACCTAATACATAAAAAGATCTTACAGTGAAAAAAAGCATGAAGAAAGTATCATAATATCATTTTGTAGTGTCATAATATTATTATTTCTTGCGTGTTCCTGTTAATATTATTCACATTTCTTAAGTGTTCTTGCTACCAGAGTCGTTACGGACTTTCAGAAACACTCATTAAAAGTAGATTACGAAGAAAATATTGATACAATGTTTTCTACGAATGTGGCTTCTGAAAATCTGATTTTCAGAGAGCCAAATTTTAAACTGCGACCGTGCCTGTATTCTCTATAATTTTAATGCGGACAAAGAGTAGTCTAATACTATGGGTCTGGGCTTGGCAACGACCTGTCAATCTTTTTTTTTTGCATTCAACATAAAAAGGAATATCGTTGCGTGCTAATTTACTGAATATTGACTCCTGCATGATAAAAAAAATACACAATTTTATAGCTAAAAGAAAATCGCCTATCTGCAAATATTATACACAGATACCACGTAGCTCATTATCCGAACGCATATTTGACGGATGATGTGTCAAGCTTACGTCAGTGATTAAATTGTCAAAATGATTACCAAGTACAGGGACGATTCGTAAAGATAAACATTTAATTCCGATTCCCTTTTAAATTATGGTGCCTTAATTACGATATACGTAAGATTAAGAACATGGATAGTGATATAAAGGAGTTCACATTACCGCCAGCTCCGCGGGGGTTGTGTTTCGATCGTAATGATTTCGTCAAGGTATTGCTAGTTTTTCCACCGTACGGAAGGCAATTTAAATCATTAATGTGTTTTATTTTATTACATTATTATTATTTGTTTCCTAGACAAACTTTTCGGTGGACAACTTTTTGGCTGAACATCAAAATGCGGCCTCCTTGGAGACTATGCGAGATGATCTGGGCGTATACTTAAAAGTCCTTAGATTGGCTATGATAGAACTCATCAACAAAGATTACGCTCATTTCGTCAATCTATGTGCTACTTTGATTGGATTTGATAAAACAATTGTAACAATACAAGTCCCATTAGGTGAATTAAATCAAGAACTAGAAGTAAGTAGAGACTCTTATGTATATATTTTCACTCAAATTAATTTAAGTTTTTATATCATATTTATCTTGATTTATGTTTAGGATGTAAAAAAAACTATTGAAGATGCCATGAAAGAGCTCTCATTATGGTTAAATCAGAGACATGCTCTTTTAAAAAAGAAACAACTATTGAAATACTACAGTCAGACACTCAATTGTCTTAGTTCGCTCGAAAGTATCTTACAAGATATCACAGACAAAAATAGACAAGAGCAAATCATATTAGCTGATAGAGCAGCTATGGAATATAATCAGTTAAAGTTCTCCATAGCTAAATGTGATTCAATAGTAAAACCGCAGATAAAGAAACAGTATAATGAAGTAGGAGGAAAATTAATTCAAATATTGAATGATCTTCTTTTCCAATTTTGGAATGATAGAAATGAAGAAAACCTTCTCAAGACTTTAATGACATTGACATTATTAGATAGAATCACAGAAACTGAGATGTTACTCAGGAAACAAGCTATTGCACCATTGTTACAAGAAATTGTGAACGAACCAGCTCTACAAAGAAGCAAGGAAGGCTTACAGGGGATCTATACAAAAATTCTGTCCCTTCTTGATACAAAATTAAATTTACTTTTAAAAGTTACAGAACATTCCAAGTTAACCTTTCAAGTGCAGAAGTATAGGTTTTTAGTAAACTGTTTTTGGTGTGAAGTTGAAAATCGCTTGGAAGTCAACTTAGCATCAATTTTTGCACCTGGGAATCCTCAATTATTTTACAAAAGATATACTGAAAGTATGTTATTTATCAAAAAACTTGAGGAATATTGTGCATGCAAAGATAACATAAAGTTGTTGCATGCTACACCAGAATATAAAAGCTTTCAGAGACGTTGGAATCTCCCAGTTTATTTTCAAATAAGATTTCAAGAAATTGCAGGTATGAAAGTTTTTCATGAATAATTAATATTATGTTGATGTGAAAGTAGGAATTGGTTCTGCTTCAATAAATTTTCTTTTAACAAAAAATGTATGCTTGAATTTGAAATGTTTATAAATGTAGCTGTTTGTCTTATCACTTAATTTATTTTAAGGTGGTTTTGAGTCATCATTGAAGACAAGTCCCACACAAGGGAATCATGATGAATTTGTGCTAGTAGAGACTTACAGGTGTTGGAAGGCATTACAGGACTCATGGTCTGACGGAATACACATTGAGGCTTTGTCACACAAATTTTGGAAATTATCTCTCCAGCTTATAGCCAGATATGCCTCTTGGACAAAAATGTGTTGTCTGCAAGTAAGAAACTCTTCACCATATTCATTATTACCTTAATCATATGAAATTGTCTGATTATGAAGATAGATACTTTTGATGTTGATGTTTGTATGTTGTTATAATTTTTTATCTTTTCATTAGAGACCAACTACACCCAAAATGGAGTCCACCAGTATTAACAAAAGCTTAATTATAGATTGTATAAATCTTTACATCGACACTATAACCTTTCTGCAAAAGTTGCCAAATCTCTTGCAATTAGTAGAGTCCAGAATGCCTTATAAGAGAAGCAGAGAATTACTGGGTCAAAGTATAAAGCCCTCCCAAGAATTACTACATCATAACAAGGAAATCATCAAAGAAAGCATTGTCAATGAATTATTTGACTACTGCAATGTACACTTGAAACAAGTCAGTGATATACCAAGATTATATAGGAAAACTAATCGTAGTGTACCTACAAAGCCATGCAATTATATTGATATCATTGTAAAAACCATAAATGAGTTCAAAGGAGACTTTGAAAGAAAGCTTGATAATGCATTTCTAATTAGCATTTTTGAATCATTATTCAATACAATGACATTATCGTAAGTACTTACTTTTTTTATTAGTTGCATCATTTACCAATTTGTTTACTCAGTTGCATTAAATAAAATATTACTTTCAGTTATTGTAAATATGTAGAGGATGTTTTAACATCAGTGCAAAAAACTGAAGAATCATTGAGAAGACTGAAACAGATTCGAGAGGTCACTTCACAACAGAGTAATGAAACCACTGGAGTGACAGACGGAGACAAAATCAGATTACAATTAAATGTAGATGTTGTGTATTATACCAAATTAGCAGAGTCACTTCATATTAATGTAAATAAAGTGCACAAGCTGACAGATTTAAAGTCTATGGTAACAGAAGCTGTAAAAAATATAGATAATAAATGATATGCCCAGTTATATACTCTGGACTTTTATTAATTGGTAATTAGAAAAAATAAAACATTTTTAAATAACATAAACATGTATTTGATCAGATTAATAAAAATTGTATGATTTGAAAAAATAGATACCATTCACTTATCACTTAAAATAACAAGGCAAATTATTAATACTATTTTTGTGGAACAAAGTATTTCATAATTGAGTTTGGTTTGGTTTTGTTCATGTTGCGAGTGCTAGTTCTTGGCATATCTGAATTGGAGGGATTTTTCCACATTGATTTTAATTCTTGTTGCATTTCTTCAGGCAGTGCATTAAATACTTCTTTATCAACATAACTTGGACATTCATCACAATTACCACCTTCAGCAATATCTCTCATTGCATCTGAATTATCCAATACATCTTTTGCAGGACTCGCTCTTGGAGTTAAAGACCTGTCTCTGGAATTCAGTCTTAGTTCTGAGACTTTTTCAAGTTCCTTTGAATTTAACCTCAGTTCCCCCACTTTCAACTTACTGGGTGATGCAACATCTCTAGATAAACATCGTCTTTTGGCAATCCATGTTACCTTTTTAGGCTTTTTTGGTGATGGTTCAACTTCAGCATCCGAGAGATCAGTTGTTGTGCTGCTGCTGGGAGATACTGCAGAGTAATCCATTGAGGATGCAGATGTATCACAGTCATTCTGTATGTTGAGAACGGACTGGACAGATAAATCATTCATGAGGTAATTTACAATAGAACTCCTACCAGTCATCCGTTCTTGGAACTTTGTAAAAGCCAACCCTACTAATGTCAAATGGAATGGTTTAGATAAATCAATAAGTTTATTAAATAATCTCATTATTACAGTCATTAGTTTCTCCTGTCCTGCTTCTGTGACTGTAACTGTACCGCTGTTAATAGTGAAAATAGATGGTGAGATCTGGCATTGCCTGGACTCTCTGTGACTACTGAGTCTTTTTACATCTTTCTTTCTTAGAGTTACTCTTAAAGAAACAGGAATGCGACCGTCTTCCCTAACCAGAATGAGCAACCTTTGTAAAAGTGCAGAAAACTTTTCCTCAACTTCACTTTTCACGCTAACTGTCTTAAAACTATCTTCTAAACCTATACTTTGTGGTCTGCCCGTTTGTTTGACTGGAGTATTATCCTCACCTAAACTTAAATTTTTCAGTCTAACGGCCATGTCACTGCTAAAGTGTTTTTTTAAAACATCTAGGGACACTTGTTGTAAATCACTGACAGATACAATGTTTTGTGATATTAATGTTTCTGTGGTTTTTGATCCTATACTTGGAATAGAACGCACACTCTCTAGAGTTGACATAAAACTTACACCATGTTCTGGATAAATAGTAGTCTGGTCATTTGGTTTGTATAAGGGGCATATTAATTTTGCAAGTAATTTGTTGTGTGATACACCTGCACATGTTGTGAAACCTAAATCATCTAGTATTTTTTGACGCATTTCATTAGCTATTTGTGATGCTAGTTTCAGTCTTGTGTGACAGCCACAGGGGCAAGCCATAGAGGGTTCACTGTATAAATGACCAGTGATAGTAAGATTACCAATATTTGTACTTTTTAATTTTTCTTGAACCAAGTTTGTGACATCAATAAAGTTTTCATCCATACCTAACTTCTCTACTGGAGATTTCCAATTTTGTAAAAGTAAAAATATTTTATTTGAGGCAGCTCTGTAATCGTGTAAGTCTTCTCCATTTAATAACTTTAAATTAGGGCATACTTTGAGAGCTTCTGTGACAAGCATACACTTTTTAATTCCGTATTTTCTTGCCTCATAATTACTTGTTACGACGATATTTTTCTGTTGAATTCCAAGCGGTTCTGAGCGCAATTCTGGTTTCCGTAACATTTCTACTTGAGCATAAAAACAGTCTATGTCGATGTGTATTATGCTTTTACTGTGGTCGCTTGTTATATCAGTAAATGTAGAGCTGCTCGAATCCATGTTCCTGCGGATAATTCACACAGTTTCGTCATAATTTACTTTGTTCTGACTTACTTTTTACCTGTTGCGATACAATACTATTTTATAAGTCAGAACCTTACCTGACGTCCATGACCCTATAATGAAATGATTGACTGAATGTAGTAGTGTATAAGTATGTAAAATAAGTTAAAATTTATAGCTTTTCTCTCATAAAATCCAAAATATTGATATTTTTAATCGGACAATCACGACACATCAACAGAGACAATGTTACCACAATATAAAAAAAAATTAAAAGCAGACTATAATCA
>NC_052109.1:2091532-2104526 GCF_012273895.1 Zerene cesonia
GATCAAAGATTATTAAATAACATATAATAAACAATGTCGCTGTAACATTGCAATATCTTTTGAGGTATGATTACAAAAATCGTAACATTATTTTAATGCGTTAAATATTATGCTATGCTATAGCTGTACGGTACGGATCACATTCTTTCGATATATTACACTATCGCGAGATATGTTGCAATTAGCGGTGTTTACAATTATACAGCGACAATGGAATAACACTAGTTTCACCTTTTGTTGGATTTGTTTGGAGTTTAGTATAATGAAGCTAAAAATACGTATATTTAAAATGATCGAATATAGGAAGTAGTGCCTAAAAATTAGATTTGACTCAAAGGTCTCGTTAAAAGACCATAAAATCTTAAAAAAAAAACAAATATTGTGTCAAAACTCAAACTTCAAACTTTAATGTCAATGTTACTTTTGAAAGTTCAAAGTGGGTGTTCGTCACTGCTTTATGTTCTGAGTGTATTGAAAATCCCTCTAGAATTGTTTAATGGGATTTATTACTGTTTAGTGATGTACACGTAAAGTATAGCAATGGAGGGATTGCCTTCAGGTGATATTCAAGCCAAATATCAAAAATTAGCCGCTGAATATTCGAAGGTAAAACTTGTAATCCTAATCATTGATAAAGATGCAATGCAGTATTGTCGGCAATTTGCAATAAATCTCTTATTTCCGCTTACAGCTGAGGGTTCATGTAAAGGTGTTGAAAAAAGGTGTATTAGATGAGCAAGCTAAATCCAATGAATTACGGGAGTTACTTAAAGAAAAAGAAAAATCATTGCGTAAAGGAGAATTAGAGATAGATTCTTTAACTTTTAGAAATCAACAATTGACGCGACGCGTATCTGTTTTACAAGATGAAATTGAACAAACCCAGGTATTTACACGAACATTATATCATTAAGATACATGTACTTTCATGTATTTACAAAATTATGGATATTATATACAAATATATTAACTTATGTGTTGATAAGGTGGGCAGTTATATCAATTATATTATGTATCATACGGGTATAGAAGCATTTTATTTCTATTTCAATGATTGATTCAGTTTCATATAAACCTTCTTTTTTATTCTGTTTTATGTATTACTAGCTTAACCACTTATTACGATTTTGCCTGCAAAAACAAAGTAAAAGATAACTGGTATTCCCAGATTTTGACTGCATTGTTCACATTCCCTTGGGATTTCTCTTGACATATTTTTTTGGGTCTCAATCAATGTTATTAACTTGTGTCAAAGCTGTTCTGTGGTTTAGGTGTGAAGTGTGAAGAAGAGGCAGACAGGCAGAGCATTATAATATTAATATGAATTTAATGAAGTGGTGGTATTGAATAAATTGCTTAACTAATTAGTAATTTCTTGGAATGTTTTTAGACGAAACTAACAAAAAAATCAAAGAGTAAAGATGATAAAGCCCCTTCAAATAGTAATCCTGCACCTTTGGACGCAGGGCTACTGCAGGAGGAACTCCAAAAGAAAATTATTGAGAATGCCCAATATGCATCCCAGGTAATTTATCTTGTTCATCTTTGAACAAAAGATATTATGTACTGTTATCAACAAAGGTACTTTGATAATTTGCAATATTAATAAAACATATCCTATGTCAATGCCTCTGTATGATGTCTCTTTGTATCAAACTTAAGCAAAAACAGTGGTTGGATTCAGTGGTTCAAGAGTGATGATTTTACAAATAGAAAAACAGATAGAGTTACTTTCTCATTTATAATCTAAGTAGGGATACTCTTTTCTTTTTTTTTTCTATATATCTGTATTCAATTTATCGAACAAACTTATTTTCATTTAAACTAAGCAAGTGCAGTACAACTAAAGACTTACCATGTCCTTAATTTCGAAATCTAAAATAATCTAAAATTTTCAGCTTTCTGACAAAACATTTGAAGTGTCTCAGCTACAAGCATCAATCGAAGACTGCAATCGTCACATGAGCGAATGTGAAAGTAGATATAAGTGTGAAATTGCTAAATTAAAAAATAAGAATCAAGAATTACAGTTTGCGCTGGAAGAGGCACAGAAGGAACGGTTAGGAAGCACACCCAAGGTGCAGGCTGGTAGTCATGCTAGTTGTAATGGTGACTTTTTATCGGAAGGTGGAAGTTTGGTAATACATATATAACTTTCTTATTTGTTTTTTTATATTGTTCTCTGTATGATGTGATAAATAGCATATGCTTATATCTAGTAGTAATCTTTCTTGATTATATTAGGTTTTATAATACAATACCAAATTAGCAAAGCTAATAATTTTTCAATTAATTAACATGTATTGTTAGTAATTAAGAATTATAAAATAGTTAAATTAAAAAATGCATGTTTAGCCTCAGTAGCAGGTCATATAAATTTTGTAACATATCTTTAATTTAAAAAAATCTTTATTTTTTAGATTGGCAGTGAAGATGCCCTTAGTTCAGTTGATGATTTACATATAAATGAACAGCTAAGCAATAAGTTACATAACTCTGAGCAGGTAAATATTTATGCCATTGAATAAACAAAAAAGACTACTCACAAAAATGTTGGTTTTTGTGTATATATAATTCATTATGATTACAATATGATTTGCATGTATGTCTTACTTTCAATATTTATTTAATCAAAAGCACAAGATGATATTAAATTGACATTGCCATATTACGAATAACACTTATTATTTCCGACTTAATATAATCCTATGCCTAGAATTACTGTGTAGAATATGACTAAAAGATAATATGAAGCATAAATTGCGATCTTATTCAAAACTTCTTGAATATTTTCTACAAAACTTTAACAATGTTTGTGTGCTTTTTAATACATTACATATACAGAAAAAAGGGTCTTTAAAATTTTGCAACACTTCTTTTATGATATGGAATATCGTTGACTAGGAGAATCAGAAGCTCCGCATGGAGTATGGGATGCTGCAACTAGAGAATGAGAGCCTCAAACTGGAGATCAGCAAGCACGTGTCCGCGTCGCAGAGGAGGAGGGGCGATACGCATGACTCTGGCGACTTTAACACATTTAGCGAAACTTCTATAGGTATTATATTAATAAATAAAATTAAAAATAAAAGTAAATTATGTACAAAAATTAAAATTCCCCAAATAAATGATTAAATGTTTCAAAAATTTTGAACATGAATGTTTTACGGTCATAGGTTTGGTAAACTGTTGCAGAAATAATGATCCAGAAGTGATTATGGGATAAAGATTAGTGCTGTATAATTGTAGTATGGGGAATTACTTATTTGTTACACCATAGCGGATTGATTTTTTTTTCATATATCTTAACCAGGCGAGACCCTTAAAAATATCGAAACCTGAATTTTAATACAATTATAATGATATATTTATTTCATTGCGATTTGTGAAGTTCTCAGTTCAAGAAGAGAAAACCCATTGCATATAGACTAAATATTTTCCAGATGGTGAGGGTAAAATAACTGGACTGTTAGGTAGTCTGCAAGTGCCTTTCCTACTCAGTGGCGAGGTTCAGGAGCGAGAGGAGAGGATGCTGTCCTATTTCCGCAACAAGATCAGCGCCCTCAGCGCTGAGAGAGACGAACTTATCAGTAATGCTGAACATTATGTCAAAGAAGTATGTTGATAAGATGTGATTTATTTATGCTAAATTTATAGATAACCAATTTTCACCGATTATCAGAGTTACTAATCGTTTATATGTTTTATAAAATATACATGGTTTAATCATCTTATATTTTCAGTGCGAAATGTTGAGGCTCCGATTCGAAGAATTACAGCAGGAAAAAGAAACGGACGCAAATACGATACAAGACAAACACGATACTATAGCAAGGCTGGTCAGTATTATAATATGAATTTGTTTATATTGAATACACTAATACTAAATTGCTAGTTTCAAAATTGTAGGAAAATAGTTGCGCCTCATCACATTTTCTTTTTTTCCAATATATTAACCATAAGTCTATTTAAGACAGGATTCTAGTTTCGATTCGTTTAACATCTTACACCAATAACATAACAGTTAAGTCCTATATTTATTCTATTATTTCTTAACACAGGCTATGAACATCTGGAACTATATTTTAATTTAGACTCCTTCCATCCAACTCCGTATAATTCAAGCATACGAATGTTTAAGGTAGCAAATTGCGCAAGCCACGCCCATAAATTGTTCGTTAATGTAAAATTCCGATGGACTGTCATAATATCAGTTGTATTTCCACTAACTCGATATCCCCTAAATCATGTCCGGTCACCAACCAACCCACCACCGAATGGATTGTCCTCTAATGTCCACTGTTGCACTTACTGTGCAGGAGGAGGAGCTGCACTCGACGTCGCACAACTACGAGCAGCAGATGAGCGTGCTGACGGAGCACGTGGCGGCGCTCAACGACCGGCTCGCGGCGCAGCACGACCAGCTGCTGCAGCTGCGCCACCAGCTCGCCACGAGGAAGAAGTAGCACCCTGTATACACCTTTGGCACGCGCAGTGAACACTCTGTATGAATCCTGGACACAAGCAGTGTACACCCTATATACACCTGTTTGCAGGCTGGATATAAGCTGTACACATACTTTCAATGTGATGGCAGTTCATCACCAGGAAGAAGTAGCACTCTATATATTATATGCCCTATACTCTGTACAGGAACAACCTGTACACATTTTGAACCTCCAACTTATTTTTATTACTTTTTGTATCTGGTACTGGTGGTGTATTCTCGATGTTATTTTCGATGTATTGAGCAGGTGCATTTCTTCGTCTGTTTATATGTTTTATTTGCAAATGAGCAGAAAGTGCGCCTTGAGTGCCTAGTAAATTGAAGTTTTAAGAATGCTTAGTTATATATTGTAAAGGATACAGGCAGATCATTTATTCCATATAATATGAGTTGCCGTCATTGGTATGTTTGTCTTCAAAATAAACTACAAAAGTAAACACTCGTCACTTTTTCTCTAAATTTGAGCGTCTGTAAAAATAATGTTATGACATAGATCTGTTAATATAGAATGGATTGGTGGTAGGCGATACAGGGCTTTGAGAGCTCTCGAAATTAAAGAAAAATTTTAGATCTCTGTGCTAAGATACTATTTAAGGGCCTTTATGTTATCTTATTCTTATCCTGTATGTAAATTGATGCTGTATCTATTCGAAATTGCAATATGGGTGCGTTTTGAATATGTGAACGATTTTGATATTACTCCATCAAGAGAAATCTTTTCATATAATCTCAGCATTGCATAGACAACTTTTAACTTAATCATTCCTGTGCTACTTATCTCTTCAGGCCTAAATATTTTAGTGCTATTCGGCTAGTGATTATATTCATTTATCACCCTATTAATTGTGATGGATATACTTTAATTTAATTAAAATATTAATTTAGTCAACTTGATTTATTAAATATAAGCTTAAATATTTATTGTTTTAAACGAATTCTATCAACTGCTGCATGACGATTATGAGCGTTATTTTAGAGTTATTTGATATAATTTTAGGATATTGCAAAAACAAAAAAAAAAAATAGACAGTCATCAATCAAGAAAGTTTTCTTTCGAATAGTCGCGGAATTATAAAAACTGAAAATTTTGTGTTGGCTTAAATTTTACGAGTCGCAGTAATTAATTATTAAACAATAAAATGTTCGCAGTACTCGATTTTTGCTTCCAATCTTTGTTTGGTACATAATATATTTTTATATTCATATTTATTTGAATTGATCTATTATATCATGATCTGTATAAAATCCAGTTATTTTTTTATTTTTTATTTCAATTCACCTCACTTAAAGTGTAATCGATTTAACGTATTTGTTTAACTCTTTCTATAATTTGTATCCAAATGTAAAAATGTACATATATATAATAATATTTGTATAAAAGAATTATTGCAATTCGTACTGCTACAGAAATATTTACATGTAAAATATAATATGTAAGTAAATCTGTGTTCTGTTCTACACTGTATTTATAAATATAAAATAAAGAGATTACATAAACTTGTTTTGTTATATAATATATGTGAGAAAATCATTTGATCTGAACAAATAAAAAATTCTCGCAAAGCTTTTTAATAGAGATCTTGAGTTCACTAGTAGAAATAAAGTGGCAAAGCCTCCCAGCCCATGTATGCTGAAAAGTAATTCAAGGTCAAAAGTCAACAATTTCCTTCCTTTTTAGACCATCTCTGTTAATTAAAAGCGCAGACCGAAAGGTCTTATTATTATTTGCTCAAGTTTAATTCCAAATGGCCTTGGCAATAGGCGTACGCTGATGAACACAACTCTTCTTATGTTTTGTTCTTCCGGAACAAGTGAGAGCAGACATTTTTTTGAGATTCGAAAACAAAGGAGAAAGCAAATTATTTGATTATCGTAAATCGTTCAAGTTACAAATAGGCTTGCACCCTATTTTAAATGTCATCACCACTGCTTAAAACGGTTGAAGAAAAACTTGAGGAAACCGGAATGTCCAAGAATCAAAAAGTTCGACGACACGCGACATCTGCCAACCTGCACATGTCACTTAGGAGGCCTGGTCCCAGCAGAGGAAACATGTATGGGCTGATTATGATGACCTATGGGGACTTTCCGGTACTTTACTTCTCCAGCTAAATTCAAGTGCGTGAAAATTTGTTATTTTAACCGGACTTAAATTCGGTAGAATGAAGGAGGAAATAAAACAACAGGACATATGCACAACTCTGTATTATAACGATAATCATAAGCACCTTATAATATGTCATTTGTTACAATACTTTGTTTTCAACAGTTACATTATCGTTATAAATATTTATACAAAAATTTATCAATTTGTTGAACAGCGTTGCAAATTATCTTCTATCGGAGTCAGTCCATTCACACTCGCACTCGGAGATCTGTTAACGTTTTACCGCGCGACTGTACCGACTTTACTTAAATATACTCATACAAAATTGCATTCAACCGCTTTCCAGAAGCTTCCGCGGAATATAACTGCATATTAATAATTTACTCCTTAATTTAATTACGCTAACGGCCAGGTACAGTCGCGCGGTAACCTTAATTTATAAGTAAAATACAAATAACAATAAGGTAGTTGCTGGGCTCTTGTTTGGGTGCCATGATTTGTTTTACAGTCGTGACCTGAACCGCATCCATATATGGACCTGTCATTACGTGTTACCAACGTTATTTTACTTGTAACATTGCAAACTATACATTGCTATTGTGCATTGCCAAACTAATTTGTGTTTTGGTTCTATATTATTATGACAAAGAGATGTTCGTAAATAGTGAAAATATCATTAAAAAATACTAACAAAACCACAGACTCAAACATGATTAGATTTAAGATTCACAATGTTACAACAAATTAACTTATAACTACAGCATATTTGTATTGGACAATTTTATACCGCTAACTATTATAAAGCCCTTGTGATATAAAACTTATAAATAATACAAAGCTAAAATAAATACAACAATAATACAGCAGTTGATTCTAAACAGTCATGCCTTAGTCCAAGTGTATAATTAGAAAATAAATACATTAAAATAGGTATTTTATACACAAAATCAGACTCGAGTTTTCACACTTAACAAATAGCACTGATATTTTAGATAAGTTAGAAAATTGTTTAATAACTCTAATTATATTGAAAGAGAGACTAGTGCCCACTAATGTCCACATTAATTTTTACAGACAGAATAGACCAGAAGCCAGCAGTACTAATTCCAGTAGGAAATAATTGGCGCTGGACAACCTATCTTTTTCCCACACTAGAAATAATCCTGCTTAAAGACGTCATCGCAACCCCCCTCATTATTATAGTTATTTGTGATTATAATTTGTAAACATATGTAAGGGAGATTACATGATAATAAGTGAAAAGTAAGCACATCAGTAGGCATTAATCAGGGCAATAGTGAACATATTTAATTGTAATAGCTATTGCTGGGTGACTATCTACTTGATAATTTTATGCTATTTAGATGTGGTGTATTCATATAGAAAGATTTACATTAATTTTGTTATATTATTTCATATTATAGTACAGAATAAATGTGGATATGGTTTGGTACTATGCAATATTATCCTATTGTAAAATTTATTTCTTTTCCTTTGCCAAATGATTGTATTCCAAATATTTTAGGTAAATTGATACTAAAAAAAACAATGTCCAGAATGTGCCCGATAAAAATAAATAAAAAACTATTTCATAGCATTTTAATTTATATCACTTTTGTGTAATCTGGGACTGGTGAAATATTGGCACTTCGAATATACCAGATTGGAATGATAATTTTGAAAAAAATAATTAAATCAATAACATTACATTAGTAGAATAACTTTAGTCGCCAGCGACCAATTTCCCTTTGTTATTTATTAACAGTCTTCATGTATTTTTTGTTGCAATAATATCAATTAAGTAGTTGAAGATTTTCTATTAGGTCAAAAAAAAAACTAAGATTTTTGTATCATTTTCAAACTGTTTCCATTTAAAATCTGAATGCTGTACAAATTCATATGATTTTATAATATGAATAAGCAGCTCAACAGTTTTATATTTTTTAATAATAAAACCAGATTTAAGACAATTTGGTCAGCATACTTCTACATTATACAGATAGATAGTGGTGGTTATATGTTCCTATATTGATTTAATGACTTCAGAAGCTAAATAAATTAATGTATTGATTGTTCAAATTATTATTGTAGTGTATGTGTATTTCAAACAAAATTGTGTATAACCTACTTTGATGCTAGATTTGTGTTTATTTCATTCATTCTAAAATCCCATTCAAGCTAACATCTGTTACAATAAATAAATTGTGATTACATTGACAACATTTATTATCTATTGTGTATGCTTCTATAACATCTTAAATAAATATAATAAATTACTGCATAATATTAATTGTAGATAAAGCTTGTTTACTGTATAAAATTTTAGCAACAATCAATTATTTTGAGATATAGAAGAAATCTGTGTCTGTATATTTTCATTGTATCCAAGTTTTAGACATCATAGATTATATTCTGCCTTACAAAGCCATGTAGGTGATTAACACTATAATTTGCCACCGAGCAATGTAATAGGCGCCAATGTGCGACAAACATTTATAATTTTAAACATCACTAGGACCTTCCATAGAGCAGTTTCCGCATGGCTTAATTTCCTCAATAAGGATATTCATTCCACCACAAAGTCCTAATTAATAATAATACAGTCAATACTGAATTTATGACTTTTTTGACCCAATGACTCTATTTTGTTCCCTGGCACTGCCCATGCTCCATAAACACCCATTTATCACTATTACATATAATATACCAACAGAAAATTTTCATGGTTTCCGTTATTTAAATACATCCGATATAACGCGAACAGTACCTAATATATATTAAAAACACCGTGTATTTCTGCAATTTCAGCCCATACGCATTTCCAATACAGTTCAACACATCCACCAAACAACATCACGAATTTCACTTTCACATTTTCAACTGGTTTCACGTGTTTCATATTTATATATGTTTAACGTATTTAATTCGTTTCACGCGTTTCACTCGTTCCACGTGTTTCACTTGTTCCACATGTCTCACGTGTTCCACGCGTCCGACGCGTCGGCGCGTTCCGCGCGTGGCACGTGTTCCATGCGACCGACGCGTCGACGTGTTCCGCGCGTGGAAAGTGTTCCACGCGGCTCACGCGCGGCGGGTGGGCCCGCGCCGCTAGCAGCGGTCGGCGTCGGGCGGCGTGCTGAGGTACGGGTCGGCGCGCTTGTGCTCGATCAGCGCCTTCACCGTGGACGCGTCCGCCGGCAACTCCGACTTCTTGCGGAGCAGAGGCTTATTGGCGTTGTGGTTCTTTCTTGCCTGTGTGGGTAATTAGCAGTTTAGAATTAAAAATTGACAAGAACCATGTTCGTTAATTGTAGTATTAACATTTTTAATTATACATACAAAAAACCATGATCTTGATATAGAAAAATATTTAAATATATGTAAAACTACAACTAGAACTGACAGGGATACTAAAAACAATGTGGCCTGGAAAATAAAACACTTTTTCGAAATTAGGATTGTCATTCGTACAGTTATAGCATGGTATAAGAATAGTACTGCTGGAAGGCTCACCTCTTGTGCCAAAGTTTCAAGGTCAGCGTCAGGTTCATCGTTGTCGACGAGCTGGCTCGCCGGGTTGGCGGCCGCTACGGCTTCCAGCCGCTGCCATAACTCCTCCCGTTGCTGGAGACGTTCCCTTTCCCTGCGATACAATTTTAAAATTAAAAATGATCGATCGTTCATATATTTCTCTCCTATTGAATTATATTTAAATAAATTTAATTTTTATGAGGTATGTGACTTAATTATGATGTGTATTTTCATTGGAAATGATAAAAACATATGAATAAGATCGACTTTTAAACATATCAATTAACACAATTACCATTTAATAAGTGTTTGATAGGTATAACAGTTAATCAAAAAAGTTGGTGGAAATTATGTTCAACTATAGCCACTTCTTGAGCGAGCACAGTGCATGGAATCGCAATGTTGCCAGCACAGTCTCCGTATTAATACAGCTTAAATGAATATAGGACTAAAGCACGTGACCAACTCTGAAACGCAGTATGTCTCTGTATCCACTGCGAGCGACCCACCTCTGCTTCTCCTGCTTGTACTGCTGCGTGCACTCGTCGAACAGCTTCTGGTTCATCTCCATGAACAGCTTGAGCGCGTTGTAGACGAGGCCGTGTATCGTCTTGTTCCAGTGGCTCTTGGTGTTGCGGTACAGCGACGGGAACATGATGGGCAGGATGTGCGTCGCGTTGTTGGATATCAGCGACATGATGTACTCGTTGTTCCAGTAGTACAGCGCGCGCTCCGCCACCTGCCGGCCGCCGCTTGCGGTTACATCAGCACTTGCATACAACGCTTCTATAGCGTTTCGTTATTTATACTTTATTGTACACAGGGTGAAGTTAGACGAAAAAGAAAATTCGGTTTTATGGCTATACACCTTAAATGGCTGCATGGCTATATATATTTTTTGATAAATAAATTATTTTTTATTATTATACCATTTCTTTTAGGCAATTGAACCGAGAGTAGCACATCAATTTAGTTTGTTAAAAAAAAAACTGTTTCTGTTTATTGAAAGTAAATTAGCATTTTTTTTTCTTAACTAGGACATTAAACAACTTAACTCGAAATATTATACTCCTAATAAACTGCATCATAAAAGGCATCTATGTCAAGCAACGTTAATGTCATCATGCAAGAAGAATTATCATATAACAATAATTTTGAATAAAAGTATAATTATTGTACCTGAAAGTGTGGGCTGGACACGCACTTGGCCAGCTGGCGGAACAACGGGTCCATGATCTTCTGGAACTCGGCCGGCTCGATCACGTCGAGTATCTCCTCCATTTCGTTGAGGAACATAACTTCCTTCGGGGAGTGCGTCTTCGGCCAGTACTTTAGTAACGCTCTGCAAATGTTATGTTTCTTTTATTTTCCATTATTTTGTTTTCATTATCTTATTTAATTCATTGTTAAATTTATGAGCGATGATGTGGATGTGGATATTTACCAATTTTATTGAGTTAATATATGAAAAATATGGACGTCACGAGTCGACCTCTCGACATTCACACTAAATAGGACATAAAATGTTTCACAAAACATATGTAGCGCCTGGGAAGGCAAATGAAACACCGGCGATCCTCGAGAGAGTGTAGTAGCGCGAGAGATGTCGCACTACGTATACATATTTAAAATGAAAATAAAGTTATAAAGCATTGAAAGGTTATTTCATTATTTTAGATGCGTATAATCCTATCAATAATATTTTTATGTAACAGTAAAACATGATACCAATTACTTCCCTATCAAAACCACAACATTACTTTCAATAAGTGGACTGAATTTCACTACATCAGAAGTGGGATCTGCTATGAACAAATAACTTATAATACTTAACAAATGTATATAGCATATTTTATACATTAACATCAACTTATATCTAACGTTACTTTTTTAAACTTTTTACCTTATTTTCAGTATCTTTTCCTGTCTTTCTTTATCTTTCCCTTTCTCGGCTACTAACCTGACAACGGGCTGTGTGAGCGACGGGTCCTTCTCTAGGAACTGCACCACGCAGTACGTGAGCTGCGGGTGGTACACCGACAGTGATTTGGCTTTGTGCAACGGGAGCAGCACCTGAATGAATAAATGTATGAATGAATAAAATGAATGAATAAAAAAATGCAAAGAGAAGCTGTATTGCTCAATAGCAATTTCTTATAAACAATGGTATTGTTTTAATATGAATTCTTGTTTATTCTGGTAGTTGTGAGGTTTAAATTTATTTTAATTTGTATGCCGCGCAATAAATTGGTTTCAAATTTGCATAATTCTATAGCCGTCAGCATGCGAATAAAGTGAATAAAGAGTAATAAATACAATGGAACATAAAAAAAGAAACAATGAATATATAAGTGCTAAATAAATACAATTCCGATTTATTTACAATATTTTTTTCCAATTCAAAAAAAAAAATACATATTTAATGGCGAATTTTACGTACAATGCTGTATCACACTAATCCTACTAAATGCGAAAGTTTGAAAGGATGCGTTTGTGTTTGTTACTCTTTCACGCAAAAACTACTGAACCGATTACAATTACATTTGGTACGTAGATAGCTGGACAACTGGAATAACACATAGGCAATTTTTATCCTACGGGATACAGACTTACACGGGTGAAACCGCAAGTCGCAGCTAATATTATAAATGTTAAAACTTGTTCGTTTGGATGTTTGCCTGAAACTACTGAACAGATATTGATGAAAATTTATATACAGACAGGGTATGAGCTGACTTGGGTGATAGGATACTTTTTGTCGATTACGTTTGAAGTTACTTGTTGGGGCGTCAGCAACGAATCAAAGTCGATAACATCTACTCAAGTTGGTCAAACATCACGGCTGGCGT